>NC_045956.1:184591360-184646360 GCF_010909765.2 Amblyraja radiata
ATCTATGTATCAGAGATCCGGGTTCTAACCTGACTACAGGTGCTGTCTGTACGGAGTTTGCATGTTCTCCCCGTGACCTGCGTGGGTTTTCCCCGGGTGCTCCTGTTTCCTCCCACATTCCAAAGACGTCCAGGCTTGTTGGTTAATTGGCTTCGGTAAAATTGTAAATTTCCCGCGTGTGTGTGGGATAGTATTAGTGTACTGGGTGATCGCTAGTCGATGTGGACATGGTGGGCCGAAGGGCCTGTTTTTGAACCGTATCTCTAAACTAAACTCCAAGCTAGATGCTGCCTGATCCGGCTGAATTACTCCAGCGCTTTGTGTCTTTTTTTTGTTGTAAACCAGCGCCTGCAATAACCTGGCCCTCAACACCAGCAAAACCAAGGAACTGATTGTGGACTTTGGAAGGGGTATGATGGGGACCCACAGTCCCGTTTACATCAACG
Source organism: Amblyraja radiata (assembly GCF_010909765.2). Taxonomy (NCBI): domain Eukaryota; kingdom Metazoa; phylum Chordata; class Chondrichthyes; order Rajiformes; family Rajidae; genus Amblyraja; species Amblyraja radiata. The sequence continues at coordinate 184,591,807 of NC_045956.1, forward strand.
GGTCGATGGTTGAAAGGGTCAAGAGCTTCAAATTCCTGGGCGTGCACATCTCTGAAGATCTCTCCTGGTCCGAGAACACTGATGCAATTATCAAGAAAGCTCATCAGCGCCTCTACTTCCTGAGAAGATTACGGAGAGTCGGTTTGTCAAGGAGGACTCTCTCCAACTTCTACAGGTGCACAGTAGAGAGCATGCTGACCGGTTGCATCGTGGCTTAGTTCGGCAATTTGAGCGCCCTGGAGAGGAAAAGGCTACAAAAAGTAGTAAACACTGCCCAGTCCATCATCGGCTCTGACCTTCCTTCCATCGAGGGGATTTATCGCAGTCGCTGCCTCAAAAAGGCTGGCAGTATCATCAAAGACCCACACCATCCTGGCCACACACTCATCTCCCTGCTACCTTCAGGTAGAAGGTACAGGAGCCTGAAGACTGCAACGTCCAGGTTCAGGAATAGCTACTTCCCCACAGCCATCAGGCTATTAAACCTGGCTCGGACAAACTCTGATTATTAATAACCACTTTCTGCTATTTGCACTTTATCCGTTTATTTATTCATGTGTGTATATATTTATATAATGGTATATGGACACATTTATCTGTTTTGTAGTAAATGCCTACTATGTTCTGTTGTGCTGAAGCAAAGCAAGAATGTCATTGTCCTATACAGGGCCACATGACAATAAACTCACATGAATCTTTGAATCTTGGCTCTTGCAGTGTGTATCATTCTCCTTATTAACTCTGCAGTGTTCCCAATAGCTGGCGTTAAGTTGGCTCTTTGTATTAAACCTTCCTAACAACATTTCCCTCTCCCCCCTAACACACCAACCAACCACCCCCAGCCCCCACCCCCCTCTCTCCCACCCCCCCCCCCCCCCCCCCCCAGTCTCACTATGTCAGGGTGTCTACAAAATTAATTCCAGCATATTTCACGCTGACTGCTAAGTGATAATTTAACGTGTTTCGTGTTGCTTGTGTGTTTTTTTTCTCTTCATATTTTCACTTTCGCTCCTCCGTATGAATTATCGCTTCACTCGAGCGGAGATGATGGACGATCCGCTCTCAGGGAGGGAAGGGATATTAACCCTTGTGGCGGTGGGTTGGATCGTACCACAGGCTGAGAAACATGGAAAATAGGTGTAGGAGGAGGCTATTTGGCCCATCGAGCCAGCACCGCCATTCAATGTGATCATAGAAACATAGAAACATAGAAATTAGGTGCAGGAGTAGGCCATTCGGCCCTTCGAGCCTGCACCGCCATTCAATATGATCATGGCTGATCATCCAACTCAGTATCCCGTACCTGCCTTCTCTCCATACCCTCTGATCCCCTTAGCCACAAGGGTCACATCTAACTCCCTCTTAAATATAGCCAATGAACTGGCCTCGACTACCCTCTGTGGCAGGGAGTTCCAGAGATTCACCACTCTCTGTGTGAAAAAAGTTCGTCTCATCTCGGTTTTAAAGGATTTCCCCCTTACCCTTAAGCTGTGACCCCTTGTCCTGGACTTCCCCAACATCGGGAACAATCTTCCTGCATCTAGCCTGTCCAACCCCTTAAGAATTTTGTAAGTTTCTATAAGATCCCCCCTCAATCTTCTAAATTCTAGAGAGTATAAACCAAGTCTATCCAGTCTTTCTTCATAAGACAGTCCTGACCATGGCTGATCGTCCACAATCAGTACCCCGTTCCTGCCTTCTCCCCATATCCCCGTATCCGCTAGCCCCTAGAGCTCTATCTTAAGGGGATGTCCCACTTTCACGACCTAATTCACGACCTCTGCCGAGTTTGCCCTTAACTCATACTCGTCGTCACGAGGTCGTAGGAGGTCATAGGAGGTCGTCGGAGGTCGTAGGTAGGTGGTAGCAGGCCGTGATGCTAGTCGTAGGTACTCGTGGCATCAAGTAGGTCGGGCCGTTTTTCTAGTCTGATGAAAAATGTCCACGAGTAAAAAAAGGTCATGAATTAGGTGGTGTAAGTGGGACAGGCCCCTTTACTCTCTTTTATATTCATCCAGTGTCTTGGCCTCCACAGCCTTCTGGGGCAAATAATTCCACAGATTCACCACGACTTTACTTTTGAAATACAGCGCAGAAACAGGCCCTTCGGCCCATCGGCTCCGTGCCGACCAGCGATCACCCCGTACACTAGCACTATCCTACACACGCAAGGGACAACTTACAATTTTTACCTAAGCCCATTAACCTACAAACTTGCACGTCCTTGGAGTGTGGGAAGAAACCGGAGCTCCCGGAGAAAACCCCACGGGGAGAACGTGCAAACTCCGTACAGACAGCACCCGTAGGCAGGATCGAACCCGGGTCTCCGGCGCTGTGAGGCAGCAACTCTACCGCTGCGCCATTGTGCCACGCTTGAATTTATTCTTGTGATGTGTACTGAGGAACAGCGAAGAGGTTTGTTTAAATGGCAAGACTTTCGGCTGCATGGCCCCTGTTCAGTTGAGTTTAGTTAAGTTTAGTTTAGTTTAGTTTAGTTTATTGTCACGGGTACAGAGGTACAGTGAAAAGCTTTTTTGTTGCGTGCTATCCAGTCAGCGGAAAGACTATACATGATTACAATCAAGCCCGTCCTCTATGTACAGCTACAGGATAAAGGGAATAACGTTTAGTGCAAGGTAAAGTGAAGAAAGCGAATGACATGTTGGCCTTTATAACAAGAGGAGCCGAGTTTAGGAGCAAAGAGGTCCTTCTGCAGGTGTACAGGGCCCTAGTGAGACCACACCTGGAGTCTTGTGTGCAGTTTTGGTCCCCTAATTCGAGGGAGGGATGACAGTCCCGGCATCCCGGGAATTAACCTTGTAAACCTACGCTGCACTCCCTCAATAGCAAGAATGTCCTTCCTCAAATTAGGGGACCAAAACTGCACACAATGCTCCAGGTGTGGTCTCACTAGGGCTCTGTACAACTGCAGGGGGACCTCTTTGCTCCTATATTCGATTCCTCTTGTTATAAAGGCCAACATGCCATTCGCTTGTGGGATGTGGGAAAAAACCGGAGCACCTGGAGAAAACCCACGTGGTCACAGGGAGAAGGTACAAACTCCTCGCAGACAGCACCCAAAGGACCCGGGTCTCTGGCGCTGTGAGGCAGCAACTCTACCGCTGCACCACCGTGCTGCCCAAAACTAGTTCTATCTTATCCCAGAGGGCGGCATGGTGATGCAGCGGTAGATTCGCTGCCTTACAGCGCTTTCAGCGCCAGACCCAGGTTCGATCCCGACCACGGGCGCTGTCCACACGGAGTTTGTACGTTCTCCCTGTGGCCTGCGTGGGTTTTCTCCACGATCTTCGGCTTTCTCCCACACTCCAAAGACGTGCGGGTTTGTAGGTTTGTAGGTTCATTCTCTTTCTATAAATGTAAATTGTCCCTAGTGTGTGTGGGATAGTGTAATGCCCCTGTCCCACTTAGGAAACCTGAACGGAAACCTCTGGAGACTTTGCGCCCCACCAAAGGTTTCCGTGAGGTTCCTGGAGGTTGCAGGTGGTTGCCGGAGGTTGCAGGTAGTGGAAGCAGGTAGGGAGACTGAGAAAAACCTCCGGGAACCGCACGGAAACCTTGGTTGGGGCGCAAAGTCTACAGAGGTTTCCGTTCAGGTTTCCTAAGTGGGACAGGGGCATTAGTGTGCGGGGATCGCTGGTCAGTGCGGACTCGGTGGGCCGAAGGGCCTGTTTCCGCGCTGTATTTCTAATCTAAACAACTAAACATTCAAGAGAGAGATAGATAGGGCTCTTAAAGATAGCGGAGTCGGGGATATGGGGAGAAGGCAGGAACGAGGTACTGATTGGGGATGATCAGCCATGATCAATTAACCTATTTGCCATTTTAAACAACAGATTTCATTGATGATGGTTGCAGCAACATCCTGTGAATGAATAAATCGGAAGGTTTTGGAACTAAGCCACAGGAAGCTATTTGGGGTTTGTACTAAAAACATCGGGAGATATTTTGGCGAAATGACTTGTCATGTTGTATCTTCGCTCTTTGATGGCACCCTTGAAATTTGTTACTACTGCTGCATGAAAATGACAAAGGCTCACCTGCAGTGAACCAACAGGATTCAACGGTGGCGCAGCGGTAGAGTTGCTGCCTTAAAGCGCCAGAGGCCCGGTCTCGATCCTGACTACGGGCGCTGTCTGTACGGAGTTTGCACGTTCTCCCCGTGACCTGCGTGGGTTTTCTCCTGATGCTCCGGTTTCCTCCCACACTCCAAAGCTTTGTAGGTTAATTGTAGGCTTAGATAAAATTGTCCCTAGTGTGTATAGGATAGTGCTAGTGTGCGGGGATCGCTGGTCGGTGCGCTCTTGGTGGGCCGAAAGGCCTGTTTCCACTCTGTATCTCCAGACTAATCTAAACTAAACTAAACTTCCAATGGGTTAAATCGAAGATAGACACAAAATGCTAGAGTAACTCAGCGGGACAGGCAGCATCTCTGGAAAGTAGGATTGGGTGACGTTTCGGGTCGAGACCTTTCTTCAGACTCGTCTCGACACAAAACATCACCCATTCCTTCTCTCCAGAGATGCTGCCTGTCCCGCTGAGTTACTCCAGCATTTTGTGTCGACCTTAGATATAAACCAGCATCTGCAGTTCTTTCCTTCCAAAGGGTTAAACTCATGAAAGGCTGGTTTGAATGCACATGTTCTTGCGCTAACTTAAAAACTTAATGAGAGTGTATGGACTGATCGCTGGTCGGAGCAGACTCGGTGGGCCAATAGACAATAGACAATAGACAATAGGTGCAGGAGTAGGCCATTTGGCCCGTCGAGCCAGCAACGCCATTCAATGTGATCATGGCTGATCATCCCCAATCAGTACCCCGTTCCTGCCTTCTCCCCATATCCCCTGACTCCGCTATTTTTAAGAGCCCAATCTAGCTCTCTCTTGAAAGTATCCAGAGAACCGGCCTCCACCGCCCTCTGAAGCAGAGAATTTAACAAACTCACCACTCTCTGTGAGAAAAAGTGTTTCCTTGTCTCCGTTCTAAATGGCTTACTCCTTATTCTTAAACTGTGGCCCCTGGTTCTGGACTCCCCCAACATCGGGAACATGTTTCCTGCCTCTAACAATCTTATATGTTTCCATGAGATACCCTCTCATCCTTCTAAACTCCAGAGTGTACAAGCCCAGCTGCTCCATTCTCTCAGCATATGACAGTCCCGCCATCCCGGGAATTAACCTTGTAAACCTACGCTGCACTCCCTCAATAGCAAGAATGGCCTTCCTCAAATTAGAAGGGCCTGTTTCCACGCTGTATCTCTAAATTGTAAAGTTTAAATGTCTTGCTACACATTTTACAAAGAATGTTGGCTTAGGGAACTTAGTGAAGCTGAGGGAACTTTTGGGCAGGCTAGGAGTTTGGGAGAGCAGGAGGCTGAGAGATGATCTTATAAGGGTGTATAAGATCCCAAGGCAAATAGATAGGGGAGTCTTTAATCCTGAGTTGGGGAATCAAGATCCAGAGCCCTAGTGAGACCACACCTGGAGTATTGTGGGCAGTTTTGGTCCCCTAATTTGGGGAAGGGTTAAGATCCCACGGCAAGGCACTCCAGTGCAGCGAGTCATGTCACAAGCAAGCAGGCTAATTAATCTTTCTTGATTAAAGCAATTATACCAGGCACATTATCTATCCTTCAGTCTCAACATCTGATCGAGAATCCGAGAGAGAAGGAGACAGAGAGAGTGGGAGAGAGATGGGAGGGAAAGAGAGGGAGAGGTGGAGAGAGGGAGAGAGGGATGGAAAGGGGAGAGGGAGAGGGAGAGGGGGAGGAGGAGAGAGAGAGTGAGAGAAAGGGGAGGGAGGGAGAGAGGAACAGAGGATGGAGGGAAAGAGATTGATGGGGGAGAGAGGGAAAGAGAAAGAGGGGAGAGGGAGAGAGGGAGAGGAGGAGAGCGAGAGGGGGAGGTGAGTGGAGTAGGAAGTACATCAAGCTGTTCAAGCTTTTCCACTGATAACGTCTTCAGTTCCTTTCACAGCCTGGTCCAGAGGATACTGATGAATCGATCGCAAAATTGTGCATAAAACTGCGTATCAAATGATGAGAGGCATAGATAGGGTAGACAGTCAGAACCTTTTTTCTCCAGTTTGCAAATGTCCAACATCAGAGGACACAGCGATAAGGTATAAGGTCCCCTAATTTGAGGAAGGACATTCTTGCTATTGAGGGAGTGCAGCGTAGGTTTACAAGGTTAATTCCTGGGATGGTGGGACTGTCATATGCTGAGAGAATGGAGCAGCTGGGCTTGTACACTCTGGAGTTTAGAAGGATGAGAGGGTATCTCATTGAAACATATAAGATTGTTAAGGGCTTGGACACGTTAGAGGCAGGAAACATGTTCCCGATGTTGGGGGGGAGTCCAGAACCAGGGGCCACAGTTTAAGAATAAGGAGTAAGCCATTTAGAACGGAGACGAGGAAACACTTTTTCTCGCAGAGAGTGGTGAGTCTGTGGAATTCTCTGCCTCAGAGGGCGGTGGAGGCCGGTTCTCTGGATGCTTTCAAGAGAGAGCTAGATAGGGCTCTTAAAAATAGCGGAGTCAGGGGAAATGGGGAGAAGGCAGGAACGGGGTACTGATTGTGGATGATCAGCCATGATCACATTGAATGGCGGTGCTGGCTCGAAGGGCTGAATGGCCTACTCCTGCACCTATTGTCTATTGTCTAAACTCTACTGATGGAGATGTGCGGGGCATGTTTTTTCACACAGAGGGTGGTGGGGTCTGGAACGCACTGATTAGTACGCGTGTGAGGGGCTGTGGGGAGAAGGCAGGAGAATGGGGTTGAGAGAGAAAGATTGATCATCGGGCTGGAGGGAAACATAGAACATAGAGCAGTACATCACAACATTGAAACTTACCGAACAGTGAAAGGCCTGGATAGAGTGAATGTGGACAGGATGTTTCCACTAGTGGGACTCTAACACAATACATGATTACAATCGATCCATTTACAGTGTACAGATACATGATAAGGGAATAACGTTTAGTGCAAGGTAAAGCCAGCAAAGTCCGATCACGGTTGGTCCGAGGATCACCAATGAGGTAGATAGTAGTTCAGCGCCGCTCTCTGGTTGTGGTAGAATGGTTCAATAGACAATAGGCAATAGATAGTAGACAAAAATGCTGGAGAAACTCAGCGGGTGAGGCAGCATCTATGGAGCGAAGGAGTAGGTGATGTTTCAGATTGAGATCGGAAAAGTCACCTATTCCTTCGCTCAATAGATGCTGCCTCACCCGCTGAGTTTCTCCAGCATTTTTGTCTAACTTTGATTTTTCCAGCATCTGCAGTTCTTTCTTAAAAATAGACAATAGGTAGACATCTTAAAGATAGAGCTCTTGAAGATAGTGGAGTCAAGGGATATGGGGAGAAGGGGTACTGATTCTGCATGATCAGCCATGCTCACATTGAATGGCAGTGCTGGGTCGAAGGGCCGAATGGCCTCCTCCTGCACCTATAGTCTATTGTCTATTGAGTCTCGGACCAGAGGGCACAGCCTCAGATTAAAGGGACGTACCTTTAGAAAGGAGATGAGGAGGAATTTCTTTCGTCAGGGTGGTGAATCTGTGGAATTCTTTGCCACAAACGGCTGTGGAGGCCAAGTCAATGAATATTTTTAAGGCAGAGCAATGGGACTAGTATTGACGAGTGCATGATGGTCAGCACGGACATGGTGGGCTGAAGGGCCTGACTCCACGAAGCTCGGAGTCTAACTGTGCATTAATTTCCCACGAGCTGGGAGATTTCGCATTTTCTGGCGGTGTGACATTTTGAAATGTTTATTTCTCAGCTGCCTCTTGTTGGCTAAACAGTGAGCGGGCACTGTTCCCGGCGACTTGGCAAGAGGCCTCGAGCGTCAAGCTTGCCAGCAAGGAATCTGTAATTCAATCAGGCAGGACCCGGAGCACGACAGCAGGGTGTGTAACAGGGGTGAAGCTGCTTGGCTTACACCCTAGAACACAGAGCATTACAGCAGTGGGTAGCAACGGAGCATTCGAGTAACATCGAACATCATGAGACAACACAATGGAAAATCATGACAGCAATATACCCGGGTGATGCACTGAGTCATAAGGTCATAAGTGGTAGGCGTAGAATTAGGCCATTCGGCCCATCAAGTCTACCCCACCATTCAATCATGGCTGATCTATCTCTTCCTTCTAACCCCATTCTCCTGCCTTCTCCCCATAACAATAGACAATAGACAATAGGTGCAGGAGTAGGCCATTCGGCCCATCGAGCCAGCACCGCCATTCAATGTGATCATGGCTGATCATCCCCAATCAGTACCCCGTTCCTGCCTTCTCCCCATATCCCTTGACTCCGCTATCTTTAAGAGCCCTATCTAGCTCTCTCTTGAAAGTATCTAAAGAACCGGTCTTCACTGCCCTCTGAGGCAGAGAATTCCACAGACTCACCACTCTCTGTGAGAAAAAGTGTTTCCTCGTCTCCGTTCTAAATGGCTTACTCCTTATTCTTAAACTGTGGCCCCTGGTTCTGGACTCCCCCAACATCGGGAACATGTTTCCTGCCTCTCGCGTGTCCAAGCCCTTAACAATCTTATATGTTTCAATGAGATTCCCTCTCATCCTTCTAAACTCCAGAGTGTACAAGCCCAGCTGCTCCATTCTCTCAGCAGATGACAGTCCCGCCACCCTCTGTGTGCAGGATAGTGTTAGTGTGCGGGGTTTGCTAGTCTGCGTGGACGCGGTGGGCCGAAGGGCCCGTTTCCGTGCTGTATCTCTAAACTAAACTAAACTGAACTAAAAGGAATAGGTTGTTTAAGAAAGAACTGCAGATGCTGGAAAATCGAAGATAGACAAAAATGCTGCAGTAACTCAGCGGGTGAGGCAGCATCTATGGAGCGAAGGAAATAGGCGATGTTTCGGGTCGAGACCCTTCTTCTGACTGATGTGGGGGGGGTGGCGGGAAGAAGAAAGGAAGAGGCGGAGACAGTGAGCTGTGGGAGAGCTGGGAAGGGGAGGGGAAGGAAGGAGAAAGCAGGGACTACCTGAAATTGGAGAAGTCAATGTTCATACCGCTGGGGTGTAAACTGCCCAAGCGAAATATGAGGTACTGCTCCTCCAATTTACAGTGGGACTCACTCTGGCAATGGAGGAGGCCCCGGACAGAGAGGTCGGATATGGAATGGGAGGGGGAGTTGAAGTGCTGAGCCACTGGGAGATCAGGTTGGTTATTGAGAACCGAGCGGAGGTGTTGGGCGAAGCGATCGCCAAGCCTGCGCTTGGTCTCACCGATGTAGTGCAGTTGACACCTAGAGCAGCAGATGCAATAGATGAGGTTGGAGGAGATGCAGGTGAACCTCTGTCGCACCTGGAAAGACTGCTTGAGTCCTTGAATGGTGTCATGGGGGGAGGTAAAGCGACAAGTGTAGCATTTCCTGCTGTTGCAAGGGAAAGTGCCAAGAGAGGGGGTGGTTTGGGTGGGATGGGACGAATTGACCAGAGAGTTACGGAGGGAGCGGTCTCTGCGGAAAAGGAATGGGTGATGTTTCGGGTCGAGACCCTTCTTCAGAACCATTTTTTGAATTCAAATAATTCCCCCTCACCTTGGCACACGTGCCAATAAAGTGCCATTGAACCATTGAAACACCTTTTACAGGCAATATCTGACAAGAGAGAACAGAAATCTGAGTTAAATATGTTTAATGGGCTGCTGCAGATTGAATGTAAATGTAAATTGCCTTGTTTCCAAGGCAGTTGACAGCTGCGGAAAGGAAATGATAGCTTGAAGTCCCAGGGTGAAATTTCTCTAAATTCCAGATAGGTTCTAAGAGTGTTTTACCCCCACCAACCCAATAATTCTCCCGGTTGCCAAACACTTCAACTCCCCCTCCCATTCCCACACTGACCTTTCTGTCCTGGGCCTCCTCCACTGTCAGAGTGAGGCCCAGCGCAAATTGGAGGAACAGCACTTCAAATCTCGCTTGGGCAGCTTACACCCCAGGGGTATGAACATTGACTTCACTAACTTCAAGTAACCCTTGCTCTCCCTCTCTCTCCATCCCTCCCACACCCTAGTTCTCCCACCAGTCACACTGTCCTCCTTTGGACTTTAGAGATGCAGAAGAGAAACAGGCCCTTCGGCCCACCGAGTCCGCGCTGACCAGCGATGCCCACACATTAGAAACATAGAAACATAGAAACATAGAAATTAGGTGCAGGAGTAGGCCATTCGGCCCTTCGAGCCTGCACCGCCATTCAATATGATCATGGCTGATCATCCAACTCAGTATCCCGTACCTGCCTTCTCTCCATACCCTCTGATCCCCTTAGCCACAAGGACCACATCTAACTCCCTCTTAAATATAGCCAATGAACTGGCCTCGACTACCCTCTGTGGCAGAGAGTTCCAGAGATTCACCACTCTCTGTGTGAAAAAAGTTCTTCTCATCTCGGTTTTAAAGGATTTCCCCCTTATCCTTAAGCTGTGACCCCTTGTCCTGGACTTCCCCAACATCGGGAGCAATCTTCCTGCATCTAGCCTGTCCAACCCCTTAAGGATTTTATAGGTTTCTATAAGATCCCCCCTCAATCTCCTAAAATCTAGCGAGTACAAGCCGAGTCTATCCAGTCTTTCTTCATAAGACAGTCCTGACATCCCAGGAATCAGTCTGTCCTACACACACGCTATCCTATACACACTAGGAACAATGTTACATTAATACTAGGCCGATTAACAAAACACCCGTATAACCTGGAGTTCTGGAGGGAACCGAAGTTTCAGAGAAAACCTGCGCAGGTCACGGGAGAACGTGCAAACTCCGTACAGACAGCGCCCGTAGTCAGGATCGAACCCTATTATTAGTATTATTATTTGTCTTATGAATGGCTCAGTGGGCGCAGTACGTTCATAAGTGAGAGAAGCAGAATTAGGCCATTCGACCCATCAAGTCTACTTCACAATTTAATCATGGCTGATCTATCTTTCCCTCTCAACCCCATTCTCCAGTAAAGGTGGCACGGTGGAGCAGTAGTAGAGCTGCTGTCACACAGTACCAGACACCAGGGTTCAATACTATTTAAATGGCGTCAAGTTGGGAAAAGGGGAAGTACAACGGGATCTGGGGATCCTTGTACATCAGTCTATGAAAGTAAGCATGCAGGTACAGCAGGCAGTGAAGAAAGCAAATGGCATGTTGGCCTTTAGAACAAGAGGAATCGAATATAGAAGCAAAGAGGTCCTTCTGCAGTTGTACAGAGCCCTAGTGAGACCACACCTGGAGTATTGTGTGCAGTTTTGGTCCCCTAATTTGAGGAAGGACATTCTTGCTATTGAGGGAGTGCAGCGTAGGTTTACAAGGTTAATTCCCGGGATGGCGGGACTTGTCTCCTGGCAACCAATATTTTTAGACCCAGTCCGCCACTGCTTGTACACTCTGGAGTTTAGAAGGATGAGAGGATATCTTATTGAAACATATAAGATTATTAAGGGTTTGGACACACTAGAGGCAGGAAACATGTTCCCGATGTTGGGTGAGTCCAGAACCAGGGGCCACGGTTTAAGAATAACGAATAAGCCATTTAGAACGGAGACGAGGAAACACTTTTTCTCACAGAGAGTGGTGAGTCTGTGGAATTCTCTGCCTCAGAGGGCGGTGGAGGCGGGTTCAAGAGCGAGCTGGATAGGGCTCTTAAACATAGCGGAGTCAGGGGATATGGAGAGAAGGCAGGAACGGGGTACTGATTGGGGATGATCAGCCATGAATGGCAATGCTGGCTCGAAGGGCCAAATGGCTTACTCCTGCACCTATTGTCTATTGTCTCTCTATGGGTGCTGTCTGTACGGAGTTTGCACGCTCTCCCCGTGACCGCGTGATTCCAGGTGTTTTTTTTTTAGTTTAGCTTAGTTTAGAGGTGCCCTTCGGCCCACCGAGTCCACACCGACCAGCGGTCCCTGCACACTAACATTATCCTACACACACTAGGGACAAGTTTTATGTTTTACCAAAACTAATTAACCTACAAGACTGCATAGGAAGGAAGCTGGGTCAAATCATCCTTCAAATGATTTTACGGGTTCATCGAACATTGAACAGCACAGAATGTGTAGGAAGGAACTGCAGATGCTGGTTTATACCGATAGACACAAAATGCTGGAGTAACTCAGCGGGACAGGCAGCATCTCTGGAGAGAAGGAATGGGTGACGTTTTGGGTTGAGACCCAAACTGTAACCTGCAGAATTCCTTTGCTGTCTGACCCGCTGAGTTACTCAAGCTTTTTGTGTCTATCTTAAACCTACAAACCTGTACTCAAATCCTTTCATAGCAAAAGGATTTGAGTATAGGAGCAGGGAGGTTCTACTGCAGTTGTACAGGGTCTTGGTGAGACCACACCTGGAGTATTGCGTACAGTTTTGGTCTCCAAATCTGAGGAAGGACATTATTGCCATAGAGGGAGTGCAGAGAAGGTTCACCAGACTGATTCCTGGGATGTCAGGACTGTCTTATGAAGAAAGACTGGATAGACTTGGTTTATACTCTCTAGAATTTAGGAGATTGAGAGGGGATCTTATAGAACTTACAAAATTCTTAAGGGGTTGGACAGGCTAGATGCAGGAAGATTGCTCCCGATGTTGGGGAAGTCCAGGACAAGGGGTCACAGCTTAAGGATAAGGGGGAAATCCTTTAAAACCGAGATGAGAAGAACTTTTTTCACACAGAGAGTGGTGAATCTCTGGAACTCTCTGCCACAGAGGGTAGTCGAGGCCAGTTCATTGGCTATATTTAAGAGGGAGTTAGATGTGGCCCTTGTGGCTAAGGGGATCAGAGGGTATGGAGAGAAGGCAGGTACGGGATACTGAGTTGGATGATCAGCCATGATCATATTGAATGGCGGTGCAGGCTCGAAGGGCCGAATGGACTACTCCTGCACCTATTTTCTATGTTTCTATGTTTCTATGTATGTCTTTTGAGTATGGGGGGAAACTGGAGGTACTCCTAACTTCTAAGATGCACAGAGTCTCTTGCCCAGAGGAGGTGAATGCAGGACCAGATGACATAGCTTTGCAGTGATGGGGAAAGGATTTAAAAGAAATCAGAGGGCTCATTTTTTCACACAGAGGGTGTTGGGTGTATGGAACGAGCTGTCGGAGGAGGTAGTTGAGGCAGGGGCTATCCCAACTTTTAAGAAACGGTTAAACGGGTACATGGATAGGACAGGTTTGGAGGGATGTGGGCCAAACGCAGGCAGGTGGGACTAGTGTAGCTGGGACATTGTTGGCCGGTGTGGGCAAGTTGGGCCGAAGGGCCTGTTTCCACACTGTATCACTCTATGACTCTCTGACCCTCTGTCTCAATGTCTCTGTGTCTCTGTATCTCTGTGTGTCTGTGTCTCTGTATCTCTGTGTCTCTGTGTCTCTGTGTCTCTGTGTCTCTGTGTCTCTGTGTCTCTGTGTCTCTGTGTATCTGTGTCTCTGTGTCTCTGTGTCTGTGTCTCTGTGTATCTGTGTGTCTCTGTGTCTCTGTGTCTCTGTGTCTCTGTGTCTCTGTGTCTGTGTCTCTGTGTCTCTGTGTCTCTGTGTCTGTGTGTCTCTGTGTCTCTGTGTCTCTGTGTCTCTGTGTCTCTGTGTCTGTGTGTCTGTGTGTCTGTGTCTGTGTCTCTGTGTCTCTGTGTCTCTGTGTCTGTGTGTCTGTGTCTGTGTCTCTGTGTCTCTGTGTCTCTGTGTCTCTGTGTCTGTGTGTCTGTGTGTCTGTGTCTGTGTCTCTGTGTCTCTGTGTCTCTGTGTCTCTGTGTCTCTGTGTCTCTGTGTCTGTGTCTCTGTGTCTCTGTGTCTCTGTGTCTCTGTGTCTCTGTGTCTCTGTATCTCTGTGTATCTGTGTCTCTGTGTCTCTGTGTCTCTGTGTCTGTGTATCTCTGTGTCTCTGTGTCTCTGTGTCTCTGTGTCTCTGTGTCTCTGTGTCTGTGTCTCTGTGTCTCTGGGTCTCTGTGTGTCTCTATGTCTCTGTGTCTCTGTGTCTCTGTGTCTCTGTGTCTGTGTCTCTGTGTCTCTGTGTCTCTGTGCCTGTGTGTCTCTGTGTCTCTGTGTCTCGGTGTCTCTGTGTCTGTGTGTCTCTGTGTCTCTGTGTCTCTGTGTCTCTGTGTCTCTGTGTCTCTGTGTCTCTGTGTCTCTGTGTCTGTGTCTCTGTGTCTCTGTCTCTGTGTCTCTGTGTCTCTGTGTCTCTATGCCTGTGTATCTCGATGTCGCTGTGTCTCTGTGTCTCTGTGTCTCTGTGTCTCTGTGTCTCTGTGTCTCTGTGTGTCTATGTCTCTGCGTCTCTATGCCTGTGTATCTCGATGTCTCTGTGTCTCTGGGTCTCTATAGACATCTATTGTCTATTGTCTATTGTCTATGGTCTCTATGACTCTATGACACGTTGTGCCCTGATCCGTTATCAACCAAGAATTCTGAGACAAAAGAGAATCTCCTGTCTTGCAGGAGGATCTCTAAGCACCAGAAACATTTCTCTTTCTCTTCTGCTTGGAGTCAGCCGAATCCTTCGCACCCCATATGGACCAGCGCTGCCAAGTAAGCTGTTAATGTGTGTACATAGCAGATGTTTCACACCACCTAGATTAGGGTTGCAAAACCACCTCCGTCTTGTGTTGTTCTGCAGATGATGGATGGTAGGCGGGGAGGAGGGGGGGGGGGGGGGGGGGGGGGGGGGGGTGGGCGAGGGGAGGAGGGGGTAGGAGGGGGTACAGGGAGGGGAGATCCACAGATGCGCCGGAGAAAGCATTTGATCAGGAACGGCTCCGTCTGAGACCGCAACAATTTACCCCCATGCACTGGCACTATCCTACACACACTGGGGGCAATTTACAATGTTTACTGCCTTTGGAGTGTGGGAGGAAACCGGAGCACGTGGAGAAAACCCACGCAGCTCACGGGGAGAACGTACAAATTCCGTACAGACAGCGCCCGTAGTCAGGATGGAACCCGGGTCTCTGGCGCTGTGAGGCAGCAACTCCACCTCAGCGCCACCGTGCCGCCTTAAGTAAATTAAAATATTTGACAGTAGACAATAGACAATAGGTGCAGGAGTAGGCCATTCGGCCCTTCGAGCCAGCACCGCCATTCAATGTGATTATGGCTGATCATCCACAATCAGTACCCCGTTCCTGCCTTCTCCCCATATCCCCTGACTCCGCTATTTTTAAGAGCCCTATCTAGCTCCCTCTTGAAAGCATCCAGAGAACCTGCCTCCACCGCCCTCTGAGGCAGAGAATTCCACAGACTCACCACTCTCTGTGAGAAAAAGTGTTTCCTCGTCTCCGTTCGAAATGGCTTACTCCTTATTCTTAAACTGTGTGGCCCCTGGTTCTGGACTCCCCCAACATCGGGAACATGTTTCCTGCCTCTAGCGTGTCCAAGCCCTTAACAATCTTATATGTTTCAATGAGATCCCTTCTCATCCTTCTAAACTCCAGAGTGTACAAGCCCCTAGTGTACACTAGATATCAAAGCTATAAGGCGAGAGGGAGATGTGAGGGTCAAGTGTTTTACACAGAGGGTGGTGGGTACCTGGGACATGCTGCCAGGGATGGTGGTGGAGGCAGATATGGTACTGACGTATATGAGGCTTTTAGATTGCCGCATATATGGCTCTCCGAAGTAGTGTCTATATCACACGTTCCGCATTCCCCTGAATTTCATGGTCGACATCCTTCTCCAAGAGTTGATCCTCACCACGGGCGCTGTCTGTGCAGAGTTTTTGTACGTTCTCCCCGTGACCTGCGTGGGTTTTCTCCGGGTGCTCCGGTTCCCTCCCACACTCCAAAGGCGTGTGGGTTTGTAGGCTAATTGGGTAGTTTTGTAAATAGCCTTTAGGGTGTGTGGGATGGTGCCAGTGTGCGGGGATGGCTGGTCGCCACGGGCCGAAGGGCCTGTTTCCGCGCTGAGAATTTTTTTTTTCACACAGAGAGTGGTGAATCTGTGGAATTCTCTGCCACAGAAGGTAGTTGAGGCCAGTTCATTAGCTATATTTAAGAGGGAGTTAGATGTAGCCCGTTGTGGCTAAAGGGAGAGAAGGCAGGCACAGGATACTGAGTTGGATGGTCAGCCATGATCATATTGAATGGCGGTGCAGGCTCAAAGGGCTGAATGGCCTACTCCGGCACCTATTTTCTATGTTTCCATGTTTCTATTTTTCCTCCCCATACCTCCACTAATCTATCTATGTTCTCCAAACATGCTGCCTGACCTGCCGAGTTACCTCTGCACTCTCTGCTATTTATTTCAAAGCAAGACTAAACTGGGTAAATTAAACAAGAAGAAAGACTGGATAGACTCGGCTTGTACTCGCTAGAATTTAGAAGATTGATGGGGGATCTTATATAAACGTACAACATTTTTAAGGGGTTGGACAGGCTAGATGCAGGAAGATTGTTCCCGATGTTGGGGAAGTCCAGAACAAGGGGTCACAGTTTAAGGATAAGGGGGAAATCTTTTAGGACCGAGATGAGAAAAACATTTTTCACACAGAGAGTGGTGAATCTGTGGAATTCTCTGCCACAGAAGGTAGTTGAGGCCACAGTTCATTGGCTATATTTAAGAGGGAGTTAGATGTGGCCCTTGTGGCTAAAGGGATCAGGGGGAATGGAGAGAAGGCAGGTACGGGATACTGAGTTGGATGATCAGCCATGATCATATTGAATTGCGGTGCTGGCTCGAAGGGCCGAATGGCCTCTACTCCTGCACCTATTTTCTATGTTTCTATGAACTAAAAAAAAAAGATATATGAAAATAATACGCTCTCGATTCTTGAGTACACTCGGGCATGGAACCAAGTTGGTTCTGTTTGTCTCTGAAGGAGGCAATGTAACCGTCGATGTTGCTGCAATGCCAATTCTGTCCAGTTGCACGATACATAATTCACAATGGCTGAGTGTAAGCAATGCAAGCTGACAGGGGTATGGTTCCCATTAGTGTTGAACCGATAGGCTTTCTAATGGCATTTCCTTGTCAGAATAAATACAGAATACATCGAAGCACTCAAGCAAAGCGCCATCAAGCTGTGACAAAGGAATTTAACCCTTCCACGGCTGTGTTTACCAACCAGCAAAGCCACACACCATTTGACTTAAGAAGGTAGACAAAAATGCTGGAGAAACTCAGCGGGTGCAGCAGCATCTATGGAGCGAAGGAAATAGGCAACGTTTCGGGCCGAAACCCTTCTTCAGACTGATGGGGGGTAGGGGGGGGGAGAACGAAAGGAAAAAGGAGGAGGAGGAGCCCGAGGGCTGAGGCAGAGATGGGAAGGGGAGGAGACAGCAAGGGTTAACAGAATTGTGAGAATTCAATGTTCATGTCCCCAGGATGCAAACTGCCCAAGCGGAATATGAGGTGCTGTTCCTCCAATTTCCGGTGTTGCTCACTCTGGCAATGGAGGAGACCCAGGACAGAGAGGTCGGATTCGGAGTGGGAGGGGTAGTTGAAGTGCTGAGCCACCGGGAGGTCAGGTTGGTTATTGCGGACCGAGCGGAGGTGTTCGGCGAAGCGGTCGCCCAGCCTCCGCTTGGTCTCACCGATGTAGAGCAGCTGACATCTAGAGCAGCGAATGCAATAGATGAGGTTGGAGGAGATGCAGGTGAACCTCTGCCTCACCTGGAACAACTGCTTGGGTCCTTGAATGGAGTCGAGGGGGGAGGTAATGCGAAGAAGGCTTCCTCATGGAGAATCGATGAAGAAGTGTTGCATTGACTCTTCAACTAAATAGAGTCATGGCCTGATGCAGTGTGGAAACAGGCCCTTCGGCCCAACTTGCCCACACCGACCAACACATCCCATCTAAACTAGTAGATAAGGTGGTCAAAAAGGCTATTGAGTATGGAGGTTGGGAGGTCATGTGGCTGTTGTATCGATCAAGGAGGAGCCATCTTGGGGAACGGTTGCTAACCAGCAGCCGTCCGTTTAATTCACTTTTTAAAAAAAGTTTTTAGTAAGTCCTGTGTTTCGTCCGTTGGAGAAATGGACTTTTTATTGTGGGGGGAAGGGGGCAATTTTATTTCTAGGTCCCTACCTGGTCGGTGAGGCAGCTTTTTCTCTGGGCTGCCCCGTCGACCCGTCCTCGTGGCCTACCAGCGGGCTTGGAGCGCCGTTTCCTGGCGGGGACCGCCCAGCACCTCGGCCTCGGTGGCGGCACAGCGCTGGAGCGCTATCGCAGAGTGGAGCGGACGATGACTTGCCTAGGTCGCCGCGCTGGATCGACACGCTGGAGCTCCGGTGAGCTGTGACCGCTGAGAGCAACATCTCCGGGCTGCGGGTCTGTGGAGCGGAATGGGCGGCGCCGATTTCAACATCGGGAGCCTGGGAGCTCCAAACCGGCGCGGCCTTGTCGGCTTCGGAAGCCGCGGCCTCCAGCTAGGAAGCGGCCGTTCCAGGTGGCCCAGCCGCTGAGAGGACTCTCCCGACGCCGGGGCAACACCACCCGGCGAGAACGGCCAGGAACATCGGGCCTCTGTAGAGGCAACTGTGGTGGCCTCAATAGGCCTGACTTTGGGAGAACTTGGGGTTGGGGACTGGACATTGTGCCTTCCCCCACAGTGGTATCCATTGTGGGGGGATGATTTTATCTGTCTGTAAGTAACCCTGTCAGTCTGTGTCCAAGATGGCTGCCGTGAAGAGAGAGTGGACGCTGGCGCGCTTTAGCTGCCGCTGCTCTCTCTTCACATTGTGTTTTAGATTTTTTGTTTTTGGACTGAATTCTGTTTTTAATTTGTGTTTCTGTAATGTCTTTATTATTTATTTTATTCTGATTATATGTTTTTTATTCCTGTTAATCTCTGTAAGGTGTCCTTGAGATGTCTGAAAGGCGCCCAATAAATAATTTATTATTATTATTATTATTTGTAGAAAACGTTGGTGAGACCGCATTTAGAATATTGTGTTCACTTCTGGGCACCATGTTATAGGAAATATATTGTCAAGCTTGAAAGGGTTCAGAAAAGATTTACGAGGATGTTGCCAGGACTAGAGGGTGTGAGCTACAGGGAGAGGTTGAGTAGGCTGGGTCTCTATTCCATGGAGCTCAGGAGGATGAGGGGTGATCTTATAGAGGTGTACAAAATAATGAGAGGAATAGATCGGGTAGATGCACAGAGTCTTGATTAGAACGGGTGTCAAGAGTAACGGGGAGAAGGTAGGAGAATGGGATTAGGAGGCAGAGATAGACAATAGACAATAGGTGCAGGAGTAGGCCATTCGGCCCTTCGAGCCAGCACCGCCATTCAATGTGATCATGGCTGATCATCCACAATCAGTACCCCGTTCCTGCCTTCTCCCCATATCCCCTGACTCCGCTATCTTCGAGAGCCCTATCTAGCTCTCTCTTGAAAGTATCCAGAGAACCTGCCTCCACCGCCCTCTGAGGCAGAGAATTCCTGCAAACTTGTGGCAAGAGACTCTATCTGATCTATACCTCTCATGATGTTCTGGGCTGCTTCCTCAACCCTCTTGTATGTCTTGGATGGAGCTTTTCCTGTGATGCATCTTGATAAAAATGCTTTCGAGCATGGCTGCCTCTGGGTACCAGTGAGGACTGGTTGCTGGGGCACAAATATGCAACTTGGGGCCCAGAGGAGAAACCATTAGAGCTCATATTTGTGTAGACACTCAAGAGTCATTTGTCAATCGTTGACGGAGCGAGGGACTGCTGAGTAAAACAATACCATGTGTAGGTGATTAGCCGGCGAAAAAACAAGACCAGCGACTAGGTTTCTATGGCTGAAAAGTATTTCAGATGATAGCCCTTGTTCTCCATTAAATCTCTCCTATAGGGTGGCACGGTGGCGCAGCGGTAGTGTTGACAATAGACAATAGACAATAGGTGCAGGAGTAGGCCATTCGGCCCTTCGAGCCAGCACCGCCATTCAATGTGATCATGGCTGATCATCCCCAATCAGTACCCCGTTCCTGCCTTCTCCCCATATCCCCTGACTCCGCTATCTTTAAGAGCCCTATCTAGCTCTCTCTTGAAAGCATCCAGAGAACCGGCCTCCACCGCCCTCTGAGGCAGAGAATTCCACAGACTCACAACTCGCTGTGTGAAAAAATGTTTCCTCGTCTCTGTTCTAAATGGCCTACCCCTAAAGGGCCTGTCCCACGAGCATGCGACCTGCATGCGGCAAGCGCGATCTAAAGGGCCGGTCCCACCAGCATGCGCCTGCATCCGGCGAGCACGACCTAACGTGGTCGCTTGAGCCGTACGGCCTCGCTGGGGCCGGTCCCACTTCGATCGCCGGAGCTGCATGGAGTTGTGCGGAGCTGGTCCCGACATCGCGCGGGGCTCCGAATAACTGACCGTGTTTAAAAATTCCGCGCGGCAACGGCCTGCCGGCCCGCAGCCGCCTCGACACCGTGTCACTCACTCGACATCCGCGCGGCTCCCGCTTCTGGTTTGGCCGCACTTGCCGCATGCTGGCGGAGTAGACTTGATGGGCCGAATGGCCTAATTCTACTATTCCTTATGACCTCATGATAATATAGTCCCTCTTCCTTCTCCCCCGACCCCCCTGTCCCTCTTTATCCTTATCGACCCGCCCTCCACCCATAAGGTCAGACGTTATAGGAGCAGAATTTAGCCATTCGGCCCATCAAGTCTATATCGGCATCCTATACGTGGCGACTCTTTGCCTACCTTGTGTATGGTGGGCAAAACCAAGTTTTTCACTGTGACGTCATGTCTTAAGTGATAGGAGCAGAAATAAGCCATTCGGCCCATCAAGTCTGTCCCGCCATTCAATCATGGCTGATCTATCATTCTCCTGCCTTCTCCCCATAACCTCTGATTCTGTATTAATCAATGTTGCATGTGCTAATAAAGGATTGATTCAGCTGGATTCAGTGCTCTGTCCTGGGCCTCTTGCCTTCCAAAAAAGGTCATTGTAGGTAGACAAAAGTGTTGGAGAAACTCAGCGGGTGCAGCAGCATCTATGGAGCGAAGGAAATAGGCACCGTTTCGGGTCGAAACCCTTCTTCAGACTAATGTGGGGTGGGGGGGGAGAAGAAAGGAAAAAGGAGGAGGAGGAGCCCGAGGGCTGGGAAGGGGAGGAGTCAGCAAGGGCTACCGGAAATTGGTGAATTCAATGTTTATGCCGCTAGGGTGCAGACTGCCCAAGCGGAATATGAGGTGCTGCTCCTCCAGTTTCTGGTGGTGCTCACTATGGCCATGGAGGAGGCCCAGGACAGAAAGGTCGGATTCAGAATGGGAGGGGGAGTTGAAGTGCTGAGTCACCGGGAGGTCAGGTTGGTTATTGCGGACCGAGGTCGGTCAAGAACCAGACTCCTCTTGGTAACCAAAAATCGTTTCCCAGGCAAAATTGGCCGAAGAAAAGCCAGCTAACGGTGGCCCAGCGGTAGAGTTGCTGCCTTACAGCGAATGCAGCGCCGGAGACCCGGGTCTGATCCCGACTACGGGTGCCATCTGTACGGAGTTTGTACCTTCTCCCCGTGATCTGCGTGGGTTTGCTCCGAGATCTTCGGTTTCCTCCCACACTCCAAATACGTGCAGGTTTGCAAGTTGAATGGCTTGGTTTTAAGTGCAAGCTGTCCCGAGTGTGTGTGTACAGGATCGTATTAATGCGTGTGGATCGCTGGTTGGTGAGGACTCGGTGGGCCGAAAGGCCTGTGTCTGCGCTGTATTTTAGTTTAGTTTAGTTTAATTTAGCTTAGAGATACGGCGCGGAAACAGGCTCTCCTACCCACCGAGTCCGCACCGACCAGCGATCCCCGCACACTTACACAATCCTACACACACTCGGGTACAATTTACACACTTATACCAACTATACAAACCCAAGCCAATTAACCAACAAACCTGCACGTCTTCGGAGTGTAGGATGGAAACCGAAGATCTCGGAGAGAACCATCGAGGGTCACGGGGAGAACGTGCAAACTCCGCACAGACAGCACCCGTGGACAGGATGGAACCCGGGCCTCTGGCGCTGTGAGGCGGCTGTAAGGCAGCATAGAAGCATAGAAACATAGACAATAGGTGCAGGAGTAGGCCATTCGGCCCTTCGAGCCTGCACCGCCATTCAATATGATCATGGCTGATCATCCAACTCAGTATCCCGTACCTGCCTTCTCTCCATACCCCCTGATCCCTTTAGCCACAAGGGCCACATCTAACTCCCTCTTAAATATAGCCAATGTACTGGCCTCAACTACCTTCTGTGGCAGGGAGTTCCAGAGATTCACCACTCTCTGTGTGAAAAAAGTTCTTCTCATCTCGGTTTTAAAGGATTTCCCCCTTTATCCTTAAGCTGTGACCCCTTGTTCTGGACTTCCCCAACATCGGGAACAATCTTCCTGCATCTAGCCTGTCCAACCCCTTAAGAATTTTATAAGTTTCTATAAGATCCCCTCTCAATCTCCTAAATTCTAGAGAGTATAAACCAAGTCTATCCAGTCTTTCTTCATAAGACAGCCCTGACATCCCAGGAATCAGTCTGGTGAACGTTCTCTGCACTCCCTCTATGGCAATAATGTCCTTCCTCAGATTTGGAGACCAAAACTGTACGCAATACTCCAGGTGTGGTCTCACCAAGACCCTGTACAACTGCAGTAGAACCTCCCTGCTCCTATACTCAAATCCTTTTGCTATGAAAGCTAACATACCATTCGCTTTCTTCACTGCCTGCTGCACCTGCATGCCTACTTTCAATGACTGGTGTACCATGACACCCAGGTCTCGCTGCATCTCCCCTTTTCCTAGTCGGCCACCATTTAGATAATAGTCTGCTTTCCTGTTTTTGCCACCAAAATGGATAACCTCACATTTATCCACATTATACTGCATCTGCCAAACATTTGCCCACTCACCCAGCCTATCCAAGTCACCTTGCAGTCTCCTAGCATCCTCCTCACAGCTAACGCTGCCCCCCAGCTTAGTGTCATCCGCAAACTTGGAGATATTGCCTTCAATTCCCTCATCCAGATCATTAATATATATTGTAAATAGCTGGGGTCCCAGCACTGAGCCTTGCGGTACCCCACTAGTCACTGCCTGCCATTGTGAAAAAGGACCCGTTTACTCCTACTCTTTGCTTCCTGTTTGCCAGCCAGTTCTCTATCCACATCAATACTGAACCCCCAATGCCGTGTGCTTTAAGTTTGTATACTAATCTCTTATGTGGGACCTTGTCGAAAGCCTTCTGGAAGTCCAGATACACCACATCCACTGGTTCTCCCCTATCCACGCTACTAGTTACATCCTCGAAAAATTCTATAAGATTCGTCAGACATGATTTACCTTTTGTAAATCCATGCTGACTTTGTCAGGCAGCAACTCTACCGCTGCGCCACCGCGCCGCCCTGTATCTCGAAACTAAATGAAACTACAGGCAAACTAAACTGAACCAAACAGGCAGCATGGCAGGAGGAGCTGCCTTACAAAGACTTACAGTACAAACCTCCAATCTTGCCTCATCCCTGATTCAGTGGGTGACATCTTGTTTCAACAACAGTTGCAGATTGTCCTTTGAGGAAACATCCTCTCAACACCCATGTTAAACCGTTCTTTCCTTTCAGTAAACACAGCAGATGTTAATGCAGCTTGTGCTAAAGAAGACATTTCAGAGTCTTGGCAAATGATCAAACAAGTTTAGTTTAGAGATGCAGCACAGAATCAGGCCCAGTCGGCCCACTGAGTTACATAGAAACCTAGAAACATAGAAACATAGACAATAGGTGCAGGAGGAGGCCATTCGGCCCTTCGAACCAGCACCGCCATTCATTGCGATCATGGCTGATCATCCCCAATCAATAACCCGTGCCTGCCTTCTCCCCATATCCCTTGACCTCACTAGCCCCTAGAGCTCTATCTAACTCTCTCTTAAATCCATCCAGTGACTTGGCCTCCACTGCCCTCTGTGGCAGGGAATTCCATAAATTCACAACTCTCTGGGTGAAAAAGTTTTTTTCTCACCTCAGTCTTAAATGGCCTCCCCTTTATTCTAAGACTGTGGCCCCTGGTTCTGGACTCGCCCAACATTGGGAACATTTTTCCTGCATCTAGCTTGTCCAATCCTTTTATAAACCATATAACCATATAACAATTACAGCACAGAAACAGGCCATCTCGACCCTTCTAGTCCGTGCCGAACACATAATCTCCCCTAGTCCCATATACCTGCGCTCAGACCATAACCCTCCATTCCTTTCCCATCCATATAACTATCCAATTTATTTTTAAATGATAAAAACGAACCTGCCTCCACCACCTTCACTGGAAGCTCATTCCACACAGCTACCACTCTCTGAGTAAAGAAGTTCCCCCTCATGTTACCCCTAAACTTCAGTCCCTTAATTCTCAAGTCATGTCCCCTTGTTTGAATAGACAATAGACAACAGGTGCAGGAGTAGGCCATTCGGCCCTTCGAGCCAGCACCGCCATTCAATGTGATCATGGCAGA
Organism: Amblyraja radiata; assembly: GCF_010909765.2. NCBI lineage: Eukaryota > Metazoa > Chordata > Chondrichthyes > Rajiformes > Rajidae > Amblyraja > Amblyraja radiata. Next base: position 184,616,237 of record NC_045956.1, read on the forward strand.
TCATCCACAATCAGTACCCCGTTCCTGCCTTCTCCCCATATCCCCTGACTCCGCAATTTTTAAGAGCCCTATCTAGCTCTCTCTTGAAAGCATCCAGAGAACCTGCCTCTGAGGCAGAGAATTCCACAGACTCTGGATAGGGCTCTGAAAGATAGCGGAGTTAAGGGATACGGGAAGAAGGCAGGAACGGGCTACTGATTGTGGATGATCAGCCATGATCACATTGAATGGCAATGCTGGCTCAAAGGGCCGAATGGCCTACTCCTGCACCTACTGTCTATTGTCTATTGTCTAGCTCTGGATATAAAAGATAGATGACGTTTCGAGTTGGGACCTTTCTTCTTTGTCTTCCAAGTCTCCACCACCGTCTGCAGAAATGAATTCCATCGATTCACCACCCTCCGACTAAAGAGATTCCTCCTCATCTCTAGATGTGCGTCCTTTTATTCCGAGTCTGTGGCCTCTAGTCCTGGACTCTCCCACTGGTCATGGAGTCATACAGTGTGGAAACAGGCCCTTCGGCCCAACTAGCCCACACCTGCCAACATGCCCCATCTACACTAGTCCCACTGCCAGCATTTGGTCCATATCCCTCCATCACCGCACTAAGTCAGTGCCGGACTAGATTAAATGCTTGGTTCCAGGTTTGCAGATGGGACTGATGAGGCTCTGTCTCAGAAGGGCAGCACGGTGGCGCAGCGGTAGAGTTGCTGCCTTCCGGCGCTTGCAGCGCCAGAGACCCAGGTTCCATCCCGACTACGGGTACTGTCTGCACGGAGTTTGTACGTTCTCCCCGTGACACTGCGTGGGTTTTAGACAATAGACAAAAGACAATAGACAGTAGGTGCAGGAGTAGGCCATTTGTACAACAATGTTACGCTGTATATGAAACGGTCTCTTTAGCTAGTTGCAACTGACCAATCTTGGGTAATACTTATCATAGCAGCTAATGGTACTCCCAGTAGGTTGGTAAGATGTTGATGAAGGACCTGCGTGAGGATATGATGGTGAGCAACGGAGAGAAACTTGGAGATGGTCTAACCAGTCCTTGTCCTACAGACGGTAGAGGTTGTTAAAGTGACAAAGAACTGCCTTTCTCTTTTTCTACCAACCACCTGAATCATTTATATTTCCATCTCCTTCAGCCTTTATTCTTTCCATTTAGTTTATGCCTTTTTCAATAGACAATAGACAATAGGTGCAGGAGTAGGCCATTCGGCCCTTCGAGCCAGCACCGCCATTCAATGTGATCATGGCTGATCATCCCCAATCAGTACCCCGTTCCTGCCTTCTCACCATATCCCCTGACTCCACTATTTTTAACAGCCCTATCTAGCTCTCTCATGAAAGTATCCAGAGAACCTGCCTCCACCGCCCTCTGAGGCAGAGAATGCCACAGACTCACAACTCTCTGTGAGAAAAAGTGTTTCCTTGTCTCCGTTCTAAATGGCTTACTCCTTATTCTTAAACTGTGTGGCCCCTGGTTCTGGACTCCCCCAACATCGGGAACATGTTTCCTGCCTCTAGCGTGTCCAAGCCCTTAACAATCTTATATGTTTCAATGAGATATCCTCTCATCCTTCTAAACTCTTTCTCTGAGATCTTCGGGATGGTTTTCTCTGAGATCTCCGGTTTCCTCCCACACTCCAAAGACGTGCAGGTTTGTAGGTTAATTGGCTTGGGTTTGTACACTTGGTATAAGTGGAAGAAAAAATTGTCCCTAGTGTGTGTAGGACGGTGTTAATGTGCGGGGATTGCTGGTTGGTGTGGACTCGGTGGGCCGGAGAGCCTGTTTCTGCGCTGTTTCTCTAAACTACACTAAACTAAACTAAACTCCAGAGACATACAGGTTTGTAGATTAATTGGCTTGGTATACAAATGTTTTAAAAAATTATCCTTAGTGTGTGTAGGGTAGTGTTAGTGTGCGGGGATCGCTGGCCGTCGGGCAGGTGAAACTCCAAAGACGTACAGTTCTGTAGGTTAATTGGCTTGGTGTCAATGTAAAAATTGTCCCTAGTGTGTGTGTGTGGGATAGTGTTAAGGGCCTGTCCCACTTAGAGATTTATCGACAACTGCCGTTAACATTAACTGACGTATCAGGTCACCGACAAAGTCGCGGCGTGATGGCGTATTGATGCGCGGTGTCTCAAGTTTCGATACTTTTTTTTGGCCCTGATACGTCGGTGAATGTCGCCGAAAAAATTCGCCAAGTGGGACAGGGCCCTTTAGAATAGAATAGAATAGAATAGTTTCTTTATTGTCATTGTAACATGAACCATGTACAACGAAATTGTAAAATGTCAGCCAGTCAGTGCACCATTCAAACATTTCTAAAAGCTAACGATACATACAAGGTAAAATATTTAAAAAAGATAAACAACTAAAATAAATATCATAAAAATAGCACGCATAAACACCCAGCCCTACATCCTTCTGTCGATTTCACAGTCTCTGAGGATAGGGGATAGTGCGCGGGGACGGCTGGTCGGCGCGGACTCGGTGGGTTTTCAAAGGGCCTGCTTCCGCGCTGCATCTCGAAACTAATCCAAAACCAGTGGGAACATCCTCGCCACATCCACCGTCCAGGCCCTCCCACTAGGCCCCCTCTCAGCTTCCCTCGGCACTGCTGTAGATTGTTAAGGGTTTGGACACGCTAGAGGCAGGAAACATGTTCCTGATGTTGGGGGAGTCCAGAACCAGGGGCCACACAGTTTAAGAATAAGGAGTAAGCCATTTCGAACGGAGACGAGGAAACACTTTTTCGCACAGAGAGTGGTGAGTCTGTGGAATTCTCTGCCTCTGAGGGCGGTGGAGGCCGGTTCTCTGGATGCTTTCAAGAGAGAGCTAGATAGGGCTCTTAAAGATAGCGGAGTCAGGGGATATGGGGAGTAGGCAGGAACTGATTGGGGATGATCAGCCATGATCACATTGAATGGCGGCATTGGCTCGAAGGGCAGAATGGCCTACTCCTGCACCTATTGTCTATTGTCTATTGCTCCAAAGTGCCGGCCTGGATTGCACGCTTGGTTCCAGGGTTACAGTTTGGACTGTCGGGACTCTGTGTGTAGAGAGAGAGAGAGAGAGAGACGCAGAACGAACCCATCTCACAGTGACGCACTGCATTGTACAACACTCCCTTCTGTATTCGGACAGAGCAGATGTGGCTTCATGCTTGCGTGTCGCTGTGATAAGGGCGCAGATGTTTTGGGAAAAAAACAATCTATTATTCATCGAAGATTCACAGACAAACGTCGAGCTTGTCCTCAATGAATTGATCCATCTATTCCACCACATGAGAATCGAGCTCCACCAGTTTTAAAGATGCCTCCCCCCCTGCTCAACCCCCACCTAAATCACCTCAAAGGTACATCACAACGCCAAAGAAAAGACTAATAGAGATTTCAGTTTTGGTTTCAGTTTAGTTTATTGTCATGTGTACAGTGAAAGGCTTTTTGTGCAAGAAAGAACAGCAGATGCTGGTTTAAATCGAAGGTAGGCACAAAATGCTGGAGGAACTCAGAGGGTGAGGCAGCTTCTCTTGAGAGAAGGAATGGGCGACGTTTCGGGTCGAGACCCTACTTCAGACTGAAGAAGTCGCCCATTCCTTCCCTCCAGAGATGCTGCCTCACCCGCTGGGTTACTCCAGCATTTTGCGTAAAGCTTTTTGTTGCGTGCTATCCAGTCAGTGGAAAGACAATACGTGATTACAATCGAGCCGTTGTATAGATACGTGATTAGGCACAGATAAGACACAGATAAGATACATGATAAGATACAAGTAAAGGGCCTGTCCCACCAGCATGCGTCTAGCATGCGTCTAGCACGACCAAACGTGGTCGCTTGATGCGTACGGCCTCGCGGGGCCGGTCCCACTTCGATCGCCGGAGCCGTATGGAGTTGTGCGGGGCTGGTCCCGACATCGCGCGGGGCTCCTAAAATCTTGCACTGTTCGAAAATTCCGCGCGGCAACGGCCTGACGCCGTACGCAGCGTCTGGACGCCGTATGCAGGGTCTTGATGGCGTACGCCTAGCGCGTGGCGTTGCGCGATGACATCACCGCCCGGCGTGCTGTTGCGTGATGACATCACCGCCCGACGCCGTGCGACGTCCAAATTCAGTCGGCCCGCCTCCTGCCCAGCTGATTGGTGAGTATGATGTCGGGACCAGCCCCGCACAACTCCATACTCCTCCGCGGTTGGAAGTGGGACCGGCCCCGCGAGGCCCTACGCCTCAAGCCACCACGTTTGGTCACGCTAGACGCATGCAGTCGCACGCTGGTGGGACAGGCCCTTTCGGCATTTTGCTGTGGGTCTCACTTAAGCAATAAATGACCAGGATGCGGCACGGTGGCGCAGGGTTAGAGTTGCATCCTCACAGCGCCAGAGACCCGGGTTCGATCCTGACTACGGGTGCTGTCAGTACAGAGTTTGTACCTTCTCCCCGTGACCTGCGTGGGATTTCTCAAAGTGCTCTCCCGTTCCCTCCCACACTCAAAAGGCGTGCAGGTTTGTAGGTTAATTGGCTTCTGCAAATTGTAAATTGTCCCTAGTATGTGTAGGATAGGGCTCGAGTACGGGGCGATCGCTGTCGGTGCGGACTCAGTGGGCCGAAGGGCCTGTTTCCGTACTATATCTGTAAATTCTAAAGTCTAATGGCAGCATCTGTGGACGGAATGGACTGACGATGTTTTGGGTCGGGGCCATTTATTTCCTATTTATTTTTGATAGACCGTGTTATTATTAAAAGATGCCACATTTGCTGTTTGGTTTAGTTTAGAGAGGCAGTGTGGAAACAGGCCCTTCGGCCCATCGAGTCCGTGCCGACCAGCGATCATTGCACACTAACACTATCCTGCACACACTGGGGACAATTTTATATTCACAGCAATGCCAATTAACCTACAAACCTGCACGTCTTTGGAGTGTGGGAGGAAACCGGGGCACCCGGAGAAAACCCACTCGTAAGGCAGTGTAATCTAAGCTGAACTTAAACTGAACTGAATTAAACTGAACTACATATTAGAGGACAGATGTTGTCAAGCTGGAAAGGGTACAAGATGTTTTACGAGGATGGTGCCAGGACTAGAGGGTGTGAACTATAGGGAGAGGTTGAGTAGGCTGGGACTCTATTCCTTAGAGCTCAGGAGGATGAGGGGTGATCTTATTGAGTTGTATAAAATCATGAGAGGAATAGATCGGGTAGATGCACAGAGTCTCTCGCCCAGAGTAGGGGAATCGAGGACCAGAGGACATTGGTTCAAGTTGAAGGGGAAAAGATTTAATAGGAAGCTGAGGGGTAACTTTTTTACACAAAGGGTGGTGGGTGTATGGAACGAGCTGCCAGAGGAGGTAGTTGAGGCTGGGACTATCCCAACGTTTAAGAAACAGTTGGACAGGTACATGGATAGGACACGTTTGGAGGGATGTGGGTAGGTGGGACTAGTGTAAGTGAATAAGTGAATAAGTTTAAGTTTATTGGCCAAGTATTCACATACAAGGGATTTGCCTTGGTGCTCCGCCCGCAAGTGACAACATGGCATACAGTGACAGTTAGGAATGACACATAAAACATTAGCAAGGGCATGCATGTAGGGCCGAAGGGCTTGTTTCCACACTGTATCCACGCTTAAGGGGTTGGACAGGCTAGATGCAGGAAGTTTGTTCCCGATGTTGGGGAAGTCCAGAACAAGGGTTCACAGTTTAAGGATAAGGGGGAAGTATTTTAGGACCGGGATGAGAAAAAACATTTTTCACACAGAGAGTGGTGAATCTGTGGAATTCTCTGCCACAGAAGGTAGTTGAGGCCAGTTCATTGGCTATATTTAAGAGGAAGTTAGATGTGGCCCTTGTGGCTAAAGCTATCAGGGGGTATGGAGAGAAGGCAGGTACAGGATACTGAGTTGGATGACCAGCCACGATCACATTGAATGGCGGTGCAGGCCCGAAGGGCCGAATGGCCTACTCCTGCACCTATTTTCTATGTTTCTATCTTTCTATGAATGGCGGTGCAGGCTCGAAGGGCCGAATGGCCTACTCCTACATCTATTATTTACGTTTCTATGTTTCTATCACTCTACGACTCTATGAAAGAAGCCACATTTGCTGTCTACCCGGTTTCAAGGTACTGATGAAACAGAGAGTGTGCGTTTTCAAATTAGTGGCTTGATCTGTTTCTTGTAATAATTTTAATTGCTCGATGTGTGGTGGAAACAGAAGGTATGATGAAGACTCCAGGGATGTCATTGATACTCTGATTCTGGCACCGTCTATGACTCGTGCAAAATCTCAGCCACCTCGGAGTTATTGTGTTGGTCCACTCCAGGGATGTAATTTGTAGAGAGCGCACAGCAGACTATTGCCTGTGTTACAGGCCCAGAAATACAGGGCCCAGGCAAAATAATCACAAGGACCTCTGTTTTCAAGCGAGAGTTAGATTTGGTTCTTCGGGCTAACGGAGTCAAGGTGTGTGGGGAGAAAGCAGGAACGGGGGGGGGGGGGGGGGGGGGGTACTGATTCTGGACCATCGGCCATGATCATATTGAATGGCGGTGCTGGTTAGTATACTCTGGAATTTAGAAGGATGAGAGGGTATCTTATTGAAACATGTAAGGTTATTAAGGGTTTGGACACGCTAGAGGCAGGAAACATGTTCCCGATGTCGGGGGAGTCCAGAACCAGGGGCCACAGTTTAAGAATAAGGGATAAGCCATTTAGAACGGAGACAAGGAAACACTTTTTCACACAGATAGTTGTGAGTCTGTGGAATTCTCTGCCTCGGAGGGCGGTGGAGGCCGGTGGGGGGGGGGGGACTAGGCAAGAAAGGAAGAGGAGTTCTAAACATAGGAAGATAGGTGCAGGAGTAGGCCATTCGGCCCTTCAATAGACAATAGATAATAGGTGCAGGAGTAGGCCATTCGGCCCTTCGAGCCAGCACCGTCATTCAATGTGATCATGGCTGATCATCCCCAATCAGTACCCCGTTCCTGCCTTCTCCCCATATCCCCTGACTCCACTATCTTTAAGAGCCCTATCTAGCTCTCTCTTGAAAGCATCCAGAGAACCCGCCTCCACCGCCCTCTGAGGCAGAGAATTCCACAGACTCACCACTCTCTGTGAGAAAAAGTGTTTCCTTGTCTCCGTTCTAAATGGCTTACCCCTTATTCTTAGTCACTCTGCTGAAGACAAACAATCGATGCTGGAGTAACTCAGCGGGTCAGGCAGCATGTCTGGAGAGGGGGAATGGGTGACCTTTTCGGTTCGGGACCCTTCTTCACACTTGCTTTCCGCCGGCTGTCTAACACACGTGACAAAAAGCTCTTCACTGTACCTCGGCGCACCCTGTGACTATAAACGAAACTATTGTTGGCCTTCCATCGACCCCCCCCATATAGTGGTGGTCATGGGGAGAACGTACAAACTCCATACAGACAGCGCCCGTGGTCAGGATCAAACCCGGGTCTCTGGAGCTGGTACTCTACCGCTGCAGTTGTATAGGCCTCTGGTGAGACCACATCTGGAGTATTGTGTACAGTTTTGGTCTCCTAATTTGAGGAAGGACATCCTTGTGATTGAGGCAGTGCAGCGTAGGTTCACGAGATTGATCCCTGGGATGGCGGGACTGTCATATGAGGAAAGATTGAAATGACTAGGCTTGTATTCACTGGAAATTAGAAGGATGAGGGGGATCTTATAGAAACATCTAAAATTATAAAAGGACTGGACAAGCTAGATGCAGGAAAAATGTTCCCAATGTTGGGCGAATCCAGAACCAGGGGCCACAGTCTTAGAATAAAGGGGAGGTCATTTGAGACTGAGGTGAGAAAAAACTTTTTCACCCAGAGAGTTGTGAATTTGTGGAATTCCCTGCCACAGAGGGCAGTGGAGGCCAAGTCACTGGATGGATTTAAGAGAGAGTTAGATAGAGCTCTAGGGGCTAGTGGAGTCAAGGGATATGGGGAGAAGGCAGGAACGGGGTATTGATAGGGGATGATCAGCCATGATCACATTGAATGGCGGTGCTGGCTCGAAGGGCCGAATGGCCTCCTCCTGCACCTATTGTCTATGTGTCTATGCTGCCCCACCGTGCCAGACCTGCCGGGCACTTGAAGAGTTAAGGGCAAGGTTTGCACATTGTGAAGGAACCTGAATCTGCTGATATTTCCATGTATAATGTCACGAGTCCTGAGTATCCGTGCAATTATATCTATAAACCAGCTCACTGGGGGATTTATATATGTTGGCAATATAATTGGCCCTAATAAACTCCATATCCTGTTCAGAATCAGTGGCATATTTATGGTGCTCAGAGGGACTCACTTGGCACTGTGTCAGACCTCTGCTACAGGTGGTGATCTCCTCAAAGACCTTGAGTAAGCAGAGTTTAATTGCCCCATGGTTCAGAGTTTACGCTATTTCCTCGCCCGCGTTACAGTCCTGTTACTCCCAACGGCGGCGCAGCGGTAGAGTTGCTGCCTCACAGCGCCAGTCCCGGGATCGATCCCGACCACGGGCGCTGCCAGTACGGAGTTTGTACCTTCTCCCCGTGACCTGCGTGGGTTTTCTCCGAGGTCTTCCGTTTATAGACAACAGACAGTAGGTGCAGGAGTGGGTCCCTTTGGGGTGGGACCCTTTGTGAGACTGCAGATGTTGGAATCTTAAACTAAGCACAAAGTGCTGGAGGAACTCAGCAGATGGGGCAGCATCTTCGTTTAGTTTAGAGACGCAGCACTGAAACAGGCCCTTCGGTCCACCGAGTCCGCACCGACCAGCGATCCCCGCACACTAACACTATCCTACACACTACGGACAATTTACAATTTTACCAAGCCGATTAGCCTACAAACCTGAAGGTAGATTAAAATGCTGGAGAAACTCAGCGAAGTAATAGGCGACGTTTTGTCTGAAGAAGGGCTTCGACCCGAAACGTCATCTATTCCTTCGCTCCATAGATGCTGCCTCACCCACGGAGCATTCTGGTAGGCAGGTTTGCCACTGCTACACGGGTGGTTTTAAACTGAATAAGGGGGGTGGGGTGTCAAATGGGATAGTCGAGAATGGCGTTAAAGGGAAAGGGTTTCTTAAATGTGTGAGCGGAGAGACAGAGGGGTGTAAAATGAGGGTCGAAGCAATAGGTAGCAAGGTGAAAAGTAAAAGTGGCAGGCAGACAAATCCAGGGCAAAAATCAAAAAGGGCCACTTTTCAACATAATTGTATAAGGGGTAAGAGTGTTGTAAAAACAAGCCTGAAGGCTTTGTGTCTCAATGCAAGGAGCATTTGTAATAAGGTGGATGTTGAATGTGCAGATAGTTATTAATGACTATGATATAGTTGGGATCACGGAGACATGGCTCCAGGGTGACCAAGGCTGGGAGCTGAACATCCAGGGATATTCAATATTCAGGAGGGATAGACAGAAAGGAAAAGGAGGTGGGGTAGCGTTGCTGGTTAGAGAAGAGATTAACGCAATGGAAAGAAGGACATTAGCTTGGAGGATGTGGAATCGGTATGGGTAGAGCTGCGAAACACTAAGGGGCAGAAAACGCTGGTGGGTGTTGTGTACAGGCCACCTAACAGTAGTAGTGGAATTGGAGATGGTATCAAACAGGAAATTAGAAATGCGTGCGACAAAGGCAAAACAGTTATAATGGGTGACTTCAATCTACATATAGATTGTGTGAATCAAATTGGCAAGGGTGCTGAGGAAGAGGATTTCTTCGAATGTATGCGGGATAGTTATCTAAATCAACATGTAGAGGAACCAACAAGAGAGCAGGCTATTCTAGACTGGGTATTGAGTAATGAGGAAGGGTTAGTTAGCAGTCTTGTTGTGCGTGGCCCCTTGGGCAAGCGTGACCATAATATGGATGAACTACAACAATTGTTCATCCCAGTTTGGCAAAAGAATAAATCAGGGAAGGTAGTGCATCCATGGATAACAAGGGAAATCAGGGATAGTACCAAAACAAAAGATGAAGGATACAAATTAGCCTGAAAAAGCAGCCTACCATAGGACTGGGAGAAATTCAGAGCCCAGCAGAGGACAAAAGGCATAATTAGGAAAGGGAAAATAGATTATGAAAGAATACTGGCAGGGAACATAAAAACTGACTGCAAAAGTTTTTATAGATATGTGAAGAGAAAAAGATTAGTTAAAACAAATGTAGGTCCATTGCAGTCAATTAAAGGTGAATTGATCATGGGGAACAAAGACATGGCAGACCAATTGAATAACTACTTTGGTTCTGTCTTCACTAAGGAAGACATAAATAATCTGCCGGAAATAGCAGGGGACCGGGGGTCAAATGAGATGGAGGAACTGAGTGAAATCCAGGTTAGCCGGGAAGTGGTGTTAAGTAAATTGAATGGATTAAAGGCCGATAAATCCCCAGGGCCAGATAGGCTGCATCCCAGAGTACTTAAGGAAGTAGCTCCAGAAATAGTGGATGCATTAGTGATAATGTTTCAAAACTCTTTAGATTCTGGAGTAGTTCCTGAGGATTGGAGGGTAGCTAATGTAACCCACTTTTAAAAAGGGAGGGAGAGAGAAAACGGGGAATTACAGACCAGTTAGTCTAACATCGGTAGTGGGGAAACTGCTTGAGTCAGTTATTAAAGATGGGATAGCAGTACATTTGGAAAGTAGTGAAATCATTGGACAAAGTCAGCATGGATTTACAAAAGGTAAATCATGTCTGACGAATCTTATAGAATTTTTCGAGGATGTAACTAGTAGAGTGGATAAGGGAGAACCAGTGGATGTGTTATATCTGGACTTTCAGAAGGCTTTCGACAAGGTCCCACATAAGAGATTAGTATACAAACTTAAAGCACACGGTATTGGGGGTTCAGTATTGATGTGGATAGAGAACTGGCTGGCAGACAGGAAGCAAAGAGTAGGAGTAAACGGGTCCTTTTCACAATGGCAGGCAGTGACTAGTGGGGTACCGCAAGGCTCAGTGCTGGGACCCCAGCTATTTACAATATATATTAATGATTTGGACGAGGGAATTGAATGCAACATCTCCAAGTTTGCTGAGGACACGAAGCTGGGGGGCAGCGTTAGCTGTGAGGAGGATGCTAGGAGACTGCAAGGTGACTTGGATAGGCTGGGTGAGTGGGCAAATGCATGGCAGATGCAGTATAATGTGGATAAATGTGAGGTTATCCACTTTGGTGGCAAAAACAGGAAAGTAGACTATTATCTGAATGATGGTCGATTAGGAAAAGGAGAGATGCAACGAGTCCTGGGTGTCATGGTACACCAGTCATTGAAAGTAGGCATGCAGGTGCAGCAGGCAGTCAAGAAAGCGAATGGTATGTTAGCATTCATAGCAAAAGGATTTGAGTATATGAGCAGGGAGGTTCTACTGCAGTTGTACAGGGTCTTGGTGAGACCACACCTGGAGTATTGCGTATAGTTTTGGTCTCCTAATCTGAGGAAAGACATTCTTGCCCTAGAGGGAGTACAGAGAAGGTTCACCAGACTGATTCCTGGGATGTCCGGACTTTCATATGAAGAAAGACTGGATAGTCTTGGCTTGTACTCGCTAGAATTTAGATGATTGAGGGGGGATCTTATAGAAACTTACAAAATTCTTAAGGGGTTGGACAGGCTAGATGCAGGAAGATTGTTCCCGATGTTGGGGAAGTCCAGAACAAGGGGTCACAGTTTAAGGATAAGGGGGAAATCTTTTAGGACCGAGATGAGAAAAACATTTTTCACACAGAGAGTGGTGAATCTGTGGAATTCTCTGCCACAGAAGGTAGTTGAGGCCAGTTCATTGGCTATATTGAAGAGGGAGTTAGATGTCGCCCTTGTGGCTAAAGGTATGGAGAGAAGGCAGGTACAGGATACTGAGTTGGATGATCAGCCATGATCATATTGAATGGCGGTGCTGGCTCGAAGGGCCGAATGGCCTACTCCTACACCTATTTTCTATGTTTCTATGTTTCTATGTTTCTCCAGCATTTTTATCTACCTTCCATTTTTCCAGCATCTGCAGTTCCTTCTTAAATCTACAAACCTGCACGTCTTTGGAGTGTGGGAGCATACTGGAGCACTGCAAACTCCGCAGGGACAGCACTTGTATTCAGGATCGTACTCGTGTCTTTGGCAGCGTAAGGCAGCCACTCTACCGCTGTGCCACCGTGCCGCCCATCTGTGGTGGAGGGGTGGGGGGGGGGGGGGGGGGTAAGGGACAGGCGACGTTTCGGATCAGGTCTCTTTTCCAGTTGTGTAGGAAAAAGACTGTCAATGTTGCCTTTCCAACATTCTCTGCCCCCCACAGCCTGAAGAAGGGTCTCGTCCCGAAACTTCTCCCCAGAGGTGCTGCCTGGCCCGTTGAGTTACTCCAGCATTTTGTGTCTGTCTGTCTTGTCCGGTGGGCGGCGTGACTCGCGTGGCAGCGGCCTCTGCAGTCCGTCTGTCTTTTTGTTATTTTTTTGATGGGGTATGTGTGTGTGTGTGTGTGTGTGTGTGTGTGTGTGTGTGTGTGTGTGTGTGTGTGTGTGTGTGTGTGTGTGTGTGTGTGTGTGTGTGTGGGGGGGGTGGGGCGGGGGGTGGGGCGAAACTTTTAAAATCAATCCCCTGCACGGAGAACCCGACCTTTTCCCTGTCGGGTCTCCGTTGTCGTTGGGGCCTAGCACCGTGGAGCGGCCTCCAGCAGGAACGACCTGGGGCTCCAGTCGCGGAGCTGCGGACCTACTCACCATCGTGGAGCTGGCCGAGTTCGGAGCGGGAGGAGCGGTGGTGGAGCGCTGCTGCGACCCGACCCCGGGGATTCGGAGGCTCCAACCGCAGGTCTGGCAGACAGTGACACCGGGAGCCCGCGGGTCCCTGCTGGGAGACCGCTTTTCGGGCCTTCCGCAACGGCGACTTCTCCCGCCCGAGTCGCGGGGTCGAGGAGTACTTGGAGCGGGGCCTTACATCGCCGCCTGGCGCGACTTCAACGGCTGCGGGACTTTGCTAGCGCCCGCCGGGGGCTCCAACAACAAGACCCGGAGCGCGGCCTTGCATCGCCCGGCGCGGCGTTAATGGCCGCGGGACAATTGCCATCGCCCGCCGGGGGCTTTGACTCTGACAGGGAGTGCAGGGGAGAGATAGAGGGAGTGCAGAGAAGGTTCACCAGACTGATTCCTGGGATGTCAGGACTGTCTTATGAAGAAAGACTGGATAGACTTGGTTTATACTCTCTAGAATTTAGAAGATTGAGGGGGGATCTTATAGAAACTTACAAAATTCTTAAGGGGTTGGACAGGCTAGATGCATGAAGATTGCTCCCGATGTTGGGGAAGTCCAGAACAAGGGGTCACAGTTTAAGGATAAGGGGGAAATCCTTTAAAACCGAGATGAGAAGAACTTTTTTCACACAGAGAGTGGTGAATCTCTGGAACTCTCTGCCACAGAGGGTAGTCGAGGCCAGTTCATTGGCTATATTTAAGAGGGAGTTAGATGTGGCCCTTGTGGCTAAGGGGATCAGAGGGTATGGAGAGAAGGCAGGTACGGGATACTGAGTTGGATGATCAGCCATGATCATATTGAATGGCGGTGCAGGCTCAAAGGGCCGAATGGCCTACTCCTGCACCTAATTTCTATGTTTCTATGTTTCTATAAGTTTTTTTGCCTTCCATCACAGCGAGGAGGAGATGCGCTGTGATGGATGTCTGTGTAAATTGTGTTGTGTCTTGGGTCTTTTTTTTCTTGTGTGTATGACTGCAGAAACAAAATAAATTGTATTGTGTATTGTGTAGACTGAGTTAAAAGGTTCCCTTCTCTGAGAGTGGGAGAGAGTGAGAGAGAGAGATCCCCTGTAATGAAGCCACCACACCACTAGGTGGAGCGTGAGCAACATCGTCAATGAGCCCCAGGCAACTATTACTTCACCCTGACTAACTGGAGACTAACCTAGTACAACCTCTTCCATGTTGCTGCTCCCTGTAAGGGTCAGAGTTGTTGGAACAGCACATTTCTCATTTCAGTGGGTCCGTCAACCTGGGTGGCTGACAGCAAACTAGGCTAAGATAGGCGTATTACCTAGGACAGACACAAAATGCTGGAGTAACTCAGCGGGACAGGCAGCAGCTCTGGAGAGAAGGAATGGGTGATGTTTTGGGGTCGAGACCCTTCTTCAGACTGTGGGAGGGGGGAAGGAGAGGATATCTGTTGTAATGGCAGTGACACACTAACACACATAATCACACAAACATGCACGCATACATACACACATGCACACACACACTCATTCACTCAGACACACACACACACGCGCATGCACGTGCACACACACACACACATGCATGCACACTTACATGCTCATTCACTCACGCACACTCACACATACATGCACACACAGATGCACACACACATGTATGTGCACACAACCATTCACACACACTCACACACTCACATATGGACTCACACACACACACATTATATAATATAACCATATAACATATAACAATGACAGCACGGAAACAGGCCATCTCGGCCCTTCTAGTCCGTGCCGAACACTTATTCTCACCTAGTCCCATCTACCTGCACACAGACCATAACCCTCCATTCCTTTCCCGTCCATATACCTATCCAATTTATTTTTAAATGATAAAATCGAACCTGCCTCCACCACTTCCACTGGAAGCTCATTCCACACAGCTACCACTCTCTGAGTAAAGAAGTTCCCCCTCATGTTATCGATAAACTTCTGTCCCTTAATTCTCAAATCATGTCCTCTTGTTTGAATCTTCCCTACTCTCAATGGGAAAAGCTTATCCACGTCAACTCTGTCTATCCCTCTCATCATTTTAAAGACCTCTATCAAGTCCCCCCTTAACCTTCTGCGCTCCAAAGAATAAAGACCTAACTTGTTCAACCTTTCTCTGTAACTTAGTTGCTGAAACCCAGGCAACATTCTAGTAAATCTCCTCTGTACTCTCTCTATTTTGTTGACATCCTTCCTATAATTAGGCGACCAAAATTGTACACCATACTCCACATTCACATAGATAATCTCACACAAACGCATGTATACACACGTACATACACACATCACACACACACTCACGAATACTCACACACACATGCTCACACATACACATAATCACCCCCACACACGCATACTCTCTCTCACACACACTCACACACACACACATGTAATCACACACAATCACATTCACACGCAAACACACGTGTACTCACGGGCACACACACACACATAATCACACGCACTCGCACTCACGGCCACACTTACACACGCAGTAACATACATGCACAGACACCCAAAGGCACATCTCATCACACACGCACACAATCACACACACACACACACACACACATTCATCAGCCAAATAGTGTTTAGAAGTTGGGATGTAAGGTTACAGTTGTGCAAGGTATTGGAGGGCCCACATTTGGATTGTTGTGTGGGAAGGAACTGCAGATGCTGGTTTAAACCAAAGATAGACACAAAAAGCTGGAGTAACTCAGCAGGACAGGCAGCATCTCTGGGGTGACGTTTCGGGTCGAGACCCTTCTTCAGATTGAAAGGGAAATGACAGATATAGACAATGATGTTGCGAGATATAGAATCATTTGGACTATTGTGTTCAGTTTTAGTCACCCTGCTACAGTAAGGAAGGCACTCAACTGGAGAGGGTGCAGAGAGGATTTACCAGGATGTCGCCAGGACTCAGGGGCCTGAGCTCTAGGGAGAGTTTGAGCAGACTGGGTCTCTATTCCTTGAAGCACAGGAGGATGAGGGGTGATCTTATAGAGGTGTACAAAAGATGAGAGGAATAGATAGGGGAAATGCACATAGTCTCTTGTTCAGAGTAGAGGAATCCAGGACCAGAGGCCATAGATATAAGTGGGTTTTCTCCGAGATCGTCGGTTTCCTCCCACACTCCAAAGGCGTACAGGTTTGTAGGTTAATTGGCTTGGTGTAAGTGTAAATTGTCCCTAGTGTGTGGGGGATAGTGCTAGTGTGCGGGGATCGCTGGTCTGCGTGGACTCGGTGGGCCGAAGGGCCTGTTTACGCGCTGTCTCTCAGAACTAAACCAAACTAAATGAACTCCATGGATTCACCACGTCGATGGAAGGGAGGTGACGGAAATGAGGAGTGGGATGGGCATGGAGTCAAACAGCGTGGACTGGATAGACTCGGCTTGTACTCGCTAGAATTTAGAAGATTGAGGGGGGATCTCATAGGAACCTACAAAATTCTTAAGGGGTTGGACAGGCTAGATGCAGGGAGATTGTTCCCGATGTTGGGGAAGTCCAGGACAAGGGGTCACAGTTTAAGGATAAGGGAGAAATCTTTTAGGACTGCGATGAGAAAAACATTTTTCACACAGAGAGTGGTGAATCTCTGGAACTCTCTGCCACAGAAGGTAGTTGAGGCCAGTTCATTGGCTATATTTAAGAGGGAGTAAGGTGTGGCCCTTGTGGCTTAAGGGATCAGGGGGTATGGAGAGAAGGCAGGTACAGGATACTGAGTTGGGATGATCAGCCATGATCATATCGAATGGCGGTGCAGGCTCGAAGGGCCGAATGGCCTACTCCTGCACCTATTGTCTATGTTTCTATGTTTCTATGGAAACAGGTCCTTCGGCCTAACCTGCCCACGCCAAATAATGGTGTGTTGGTGAGATGCTTCATGGCTGGCTGTCTTGGAGATAGCCGCAAGAGGGGCCTGAACTACAGGGAGAGGTCGAGCAGGCTAGGTCTCTATTCCATGGAGCACAGGAGGATGAGGGGTGATCTTATAGAGGAGTATAAAATCATGAGAGGAATAGATCGGTTGAACGCACAGAGTCTCTTGCCCGGAGTAGGGGGATCAAAAACCAGAGGACATAGGAGTCGGTATAAAGTGGCAGAGGAAAGATTTAACAGGAACCCGAGGGGCAGTATTTTTGCCTGTCTTGCCCAGAGTGGAGGGGGAGAGGGGGAGGGGAAGATAAAATGGATGGAGCATACACGGGAGGGCCGCCGAGATCCCTCGACCAGTGCGTGACTCCATGCGCTCCCTGCAACAGGCAATTAGTGAGGGAGTTAGGCTGTCCTGTCAAACAGGCCCGGGTAGATTAACGCCCGGCCCTAATTAGTCGACCAGCCCTGAGGATAACCACTCTCCAATAGCGGACCCAAGGGTGTCAATTACTGAAGGTCGAACACCTTGGAAAAGGGCACGATTTCAACAGCGTGCACACAGCCACACACACCTAATGACCAAAGATCCTACAGCAAGCAAGATAGTGCACCATTGCTAAAACGAAATGGGCTGAAGTGTAGTATGCTACGGAGCGGAAAGTCAGCCTTTTCGTCAGCCATTTCAGTAACCCGACCCTGACCCGGCTTTGTATATCAGTCTCACAGTGTAATCAGCGTTGCGGAGGAACAGTTTGTGTGTGTGATATAGTGTTAGACCCATTATTCATAATTTTGGTAATTCATCATTCTTCTATTTTTTGTTAATAGACAATAGACAATAGGTGCAGAAGTAGGCCATTCGGCCCTTTGAGCCAGCACCGCCATTCAATGTGATCATGGCTGATCATCCCCAATCAGTACCCCGTTCCTGCCTTCTCCCCATATCCCCTGACTCCGCTATTTTTAAGCCCTATCTAGCTTTCTCTTGAAAGCATCCAGAGAAGCAGCCTCCACCGCCCTCTGATAATTAATGACTAATATGTCAATAAATTATAATTCTGTTAATTTCCTTTTTTTAATGTTTTTTTTAAATTCTCTTATTTAAAAAAAAAATTTTTTAAAATTCTCTTTTTAAATGGCTCATGTGCTGTGTTTGAGTTGATGTTTGTATTAAACTTGCACTCTGTCATTCGTTTGATCACAGGATGTGGACGCCATGGCCAAAGCGAAGATGGGAGTGGGGAGACGGAAGCCGGTTATGGAAATGGGGCCGAATATTACCCATGAATCTGCCCATGACCGTACTACGTCTTTTTCGTCGAGTGGACCATCTTGCTCGCTGTAGGATCTTTGCTAACGGCGGCGTGGATTTTACGCTTCCAGCGCGACGCTCAAACCCTTCCCCCAGAGTGAGCGCAGGGAGTGGAAATGAAGTAAAATAAGTTCAAAAAAGGACGGGGACCCTCTCACAGTTCTGTCTCTTCTCCAAGAAAGCACAAAGGTCCTTCTGGAAAACATTGTGCCTTCACGAGCTTTCACGTCTCTGATCAACAGAAGGGTCGGCCGCGAGGCTGCATGTAGGTTTCGGGAGAGACTTTGGAGTCACACCCCGGCCACTCCCTCTTCTCCCCTCTCCCATCAGGCAGGAGGTACAGAAGTGTGAAAACGCACACCTCTAGATTCAGGGACAGTTTCTTCCCAGCTGTTATCAGGCAACTGAACCATCCTACCGCAACCAGAGAACGGTGCTGAACTACTATCTAACTCTTTGGTGACCCTCGGACTATCCTTGATATGACTTTGCTGACTTTACCTTGCAACAAACATGATTCCGTCATCATGTATCTGTACACTGTAAAGGGCCTGTCCCACTTAGGCTAGTTTTTAGGCAACGCCAGGCGACTAGGGTGTCGCCACATGGTCACCACATGGTCACCGGGGTGTCACCTGTACGGTCGTGAGTCGTCTCCTCAGTTGCCCAAAGAGTTGTGGCGTCTTTTTGGTCGCCGCTGGATTTTCAACGTCGAAATTCTTTCGCGGACAGTGGGTTTGACGCCAATGAGCGTAGCTTGACGTAGTGCTGTCGTAGGTTGTCGCCGTGATGTCGTAGGTTGTCGCCGGGTGCTGACTTTGTCGTAGTTTCCATTGTAGAATTCCATTGTCGTAGTCGCTGGCAGTCGCCTAAAAAGTGGGACAGGCTCATAAATGGATCGCTGACTGGTTAGCACGCAACAAAAAGCTTTTCACTGTACCTCGGTACACGTGACAATAAACGTAACTGAAACTGGTCTCCAGCTGACTTTGAGAGACAGAGAGCTATTATTTAATTCTTCTTAGGCCCCCTTCGGTCATGGCTGACCATGGGTGTCTCCAGGGTGCTATTCCCTATATGGAGGACGCCTGTGCGTGACTTTGTTTAACGTGGGGAGACTGGTGCACAGACAGCCACCCCACGGTCCTTGACAGATCTGGGTCAGGATCCAGTGGCATGGAGTCCAAGACGACCGGAGACTCTTTTCTGCTGCAGCCTTCATCCGCCTTCCCAGCCGTCGTGACGCTCCACTAAGGTCAGCCATCGTCCTCCGCCTGTTCCACCGTTGAGGTCTTGGTTGGATTGCTCTTTGTCAGAGACCTCCCCCTCGACCTTACTGCCATGGGTGGCCCTACCAGGAGCGTAGATAGCTCCAGACGGCATCGCTCGCAGGATCTCAGGAACCACACAAGCTTCTCCACCACGACGAGGTGACAATCCATGGATTGGATTTAATTAGAGAAGAGAAAAAAAAGTTTGAGGAACTGAGCAAGGATTAGATAGATAGATAAATACTTTATTAATCCCCTTATTCAGGGGAAATTCTGATGTCCATGCAGCACACTAATAAAAATACAACACAGTTTCATAAAGAAATTCAACACCAAAACATCCCCCCACAGTGATTCCCACTGTGGGGGAAGGCACAAAGTCCAGTCCCCATCCTCTTGTCCACCCATAGTCGGGCCTCTTGAGGCCTCCACAGTCGCCGCCACGGCGCCCGATGTTCTCGCCGGGTGATGGTACTCCGGCGTCGGGAGAACCCCCAGCAGCTTGGGGTGCCAGGAACGGCCGCCTTCCCACCGGAGCCTGCGGCTTCCAAGCCAACAGACCACGCCAGACGGAGCTCCGCACACTGGTGATCTCGGCGAGATGTTAGTTCAAACGTCGCAGCTGGCCGCTCCGCAGAACCGCGGCTCCACGATGTTTTCCTCGGCGGTCCCAGCATACCGGAGTTCCAGCGCGGCGACCCAGGAAAGGCATCGCCCGCTCCGCAATAGCGCTCCAGCGCTGCACTGCCGCCAAAGCCGATGTTCTGCGCCGCCAACGCCAAAGCCGATGTTCTGCGCCGCCGCCAAAGCCGATGTTCTGGCCAGGTCCCCTCAGGGAAACGTCGCTCCAGGACCCGCTGGTAGGCCGCGAGGACAGGTCGAAGACGCTGCTCGGAGGAAGGCAACCCCTCCGACCAGGTGGGGACTTAGAAAAGCAGTTTCCCCCTTCCCCCCCACCACCCCCCACACATAAAAGATTTAGACCCCCTGACTATACATTTAACGAACTCAAAATAATAAAAAAGAAGGGGAAAAAACGGACAGCTGCAGGACAGGCAGCCGTTCAGGACAGCGCCTCCTCCTCCGATTAGGTAGCAAAGTTATTGCCAAAGGTAGACAGAATTGCTGGAGAAACTCAGCTGGTGAAGCAGCTTCTATGGAGAGGGTCGAGACCCTTCTTCAGACTGAAGAAGTCCAAAGTTATCGCCAAGAGGTCCTTATGCAGTTGTACAGAGCCCTAGTGAGACCACACCTGGAGTATTGTGTGCAGTTTTGGTCCCCTAATTTGAGGAAGGACATTCTTGCTCTTGAGGGAGTGCAGCCTAGGTTTACAAGGTTAATTCCCGGGATGGCGGGACTGTCATAGGCTGAGAGAATGGAGCAGCTGGGCTTGTACACTCTGGAGTTTAGAAGGATGAGAGGCATCTCTTTGAAACATATAAGATTGTAAAGGGTTTGGACACACTAGAGGCAGGAAACATATACCCGATGTTGGGGGAGTCCAGAACCAGGGGCCACAGTTTAAGAATAAGGAGTAAGCCATTTAGAACGGAGACGAGGAAACACTTTTTCTCACAGAGAGTGGTGAGTGTGGAATTATCTGCCTCAAAGGGCGGTGGAGGCAGGTTCTCTGGATGCTTTCAAGAGAGAGCTAGATAGGGCTCTTAAAAATAGCGGAGTCAGGGGATATGGGGAGAAGGCAGGAACGGGGTACTGATTGTGGATGATCAGCCATGATCACATTGAATGGCGGTACTGGCTCGAAGGGCCAAATGGCCTACTCCTGCACCTATTGTCTATTGTCTATTGTCATAAGATCCTTTTTGTTTGCAGATGGCTTGAAGACAAAGGGGCGGCACGGTGGCGCAGCGGTAGAGTTGCTGCCTTACAGTGCCAGACACCCGGGTCCGATCACGACTGTCGGTACGGAGTTTGTACGTTCTCCCCGTGACCTGCGTGGGTTTTCTCCCAAGTCTTCAGTTTCCTCCCACACTCCAAAGACGTACAGGTTAGTAGGTTAATTGGCTTGGTGTAAATGCAAAATTCACCCTAGAGTGTGTAGGATCGTGTTAGTGCGCGGGGATCGTTGATCGGCTCGGACACAGTGGGGCGAAAGTCCTGTTTCCACACTGTATCTCTAAACTAAGCAAAGGAACTCTCTTTCTGAACTGTAGATTCCAATGATCTGAGGAAAATATTCCCTTGGGTAATTACTGCAGAAGAGATTTAGTGGCATGCAGCATAAATGAGAGGATATTAGAAACAGAGAGAGGAGAGTGCTTGACTACTACTTTGTATATTCTGGTTAAGTACCATAAATAAATCTGGCTTTTAAAAAAAAGTTTTCAAGAAAGAGTTAGATTTCGCTCTAAGGGCTAAAGGAATCACTGGATATGGGGAGAAGGCAGGAACGGGGTACTGATTGTGGATGATCAGACATGATCACATTGAATGGCGGTGCTGGCTCGAAGGGCCGAATGGCCTACTCCTGCACCTATTGTCTATTGTCTATTGTCTATTGTCTATCTGCCTCATTGGAGACACTCGGACTATCTTTGAACGGACTTTACTAGATTTTACCTTGCACTGAACTTTATTCCATTCACCATGTGTCTATACACTGTGGACGGCTATATTGTAATCATGTATTGTCTTTCCGCTGACTGGCTAGCACGTAACAAAGGCTTTTCACTGTACCTCAGAGTACATGTGACAATAAACTAAACGCAAACTCAACTAGATTGATACAGTGTGGAAACAGGCCCTTCGGCCCAACTTGCCCACACCGTCCAATAATGTCCCATCTATATTAGTCCCACCTGCCAGCGTTTGGCCCACATCTCCTGTCCTTTTGCAGACGGTCTGCCCCGTAACCCAAAACCATCTGGCCCGCAGGCGCGGTGATGCAAGGACGCCTCCGCTGGCAGCCGCAACGGCGGCGCCACGCCGAGCTGCCGAGCAGCAGCATGTGGGAAACTGTGTGCCATTATTAGCATGTGGGTGGAGCACCAAGGCAAATTCCTTGTGTGTGAATACTTGGCCAATAGACTTATTCATTCATTCATTCAAAATGCCAAGCCAGCCATTCAGCTCACTTTTGACCTGCACAGAACTGCACCATGTTACTAGATCGCTTAACTCCACCAGGGGCACTTTGTCTCAGAATGCAAATAATTCGTCATTTTAAACTGCCGATCGCCACCGAGCTCTGGCTGTACCGCATCCTGCGTAAAGCCGCCGGCATGGCCGCGCACCTTCTGTGTCTGGGCTTCACTGTGGGGATCGGGGTTGTCAATAGGTTGTCAACAGGGACGAGTGAGTGTGAGTATTTGAGTCACTGCCTTCAGGACAGAGACAAGGCAACGGTCCGTAGGGACGCCATGTTGGTGAGCGCACGTAACTAGGGACGCCATGCTGGTGAGCGCCCGTAACTAGGGACGCCATGCTGGTGAGTGCACGTAACTAGGGACGCCATGCTGGTGAGCGCCCGTAACTAGGGACGCCATGTTGGTGAGCGCACGTAACTAGGGACGCCATGTTGGTGAGCGCACGTAACTAGGGACGCCATGTTGGTGAGCACCAGTAACTAGGGACGCCATGTTGGTGAGCGCCCGTAACTAGGGACGCCATGTTGGTGAGCGCACGTAACTAGGGACGCCATGCTGGTGAGCGCCCGTAACTAGGGACGCCATGTTGGTGAGCGCACGTAACTAGGGACGCCATGTTGGTGAGCACCAGTAACTAGGGACTCCATGTTGGTGAGCGCACGTAACTAGGGACGCCACGTTGGTGAGCGTCCATAACTATGGACGCCGTGTTGGTGAGCGCCCGTAACTAGGGGCCAGTGCTCCGGGTGGCGACCTCGAAGGGGCGGGATCTATGTGAGCACGTGATTTGATGCCTGTCATCCGGGGCGGGATCCATGTGTACATGTGATAGATGTGGCCCACCATCCACTCACAGACATGCGTCCCGGCCCCTATACACAACAAGGTTGCCCACCCCTGCTCTACCCTAGGTCTCTTATAATTTTATATACTTCCATCAGGCCTCCCCTCAGCCTCCGGCGCTCCAGAGAAAACAATCCAAGTTTGTCTAACATAGAAACCTAGAAACATAGACAATAGGTGCAGGAGTAGGCCACTCGACCCTTCGAGCCAGCACCGCCATTCAATGTGATCATGGCTGATCATCTACAATCAGTACCCCGTTCCTGCTTTCTCCCCATATCCCCTGACTCCGCTATCTTTAAGAGCCCCATCTGGCTCTCTCTTGAAAGCACCTGGAGAATTGACCTCCACTGCCCTCTGAGGCAGAGAATTCCACAGACTCACAACTCTCTGTGAGAAAAAGTGTTTCCTCGTCTCCATTCTAAATGGCTTACTGCTTATTCTTAAACTGTGGCCCCTGGTTCTGGACGTAGTACGGACATGGGCAGATTCACGGGTAATTTTCGGCCCCATTTCCGTAACCGGCTTCCGTCTCCCCACCAAAGATCCCGTAGCGGAGCAAAGATACTAGTGCGGAGACGGAAGCCGGTTACGGAAACATCCTCGTAAAAATAAAAGTTATTTGGTAAAAATCTTCTCCTCATTTTCAGAATTATAATTTATTAACACAAACTGTTCCCCCGCAACGTTGATTACACTGCGAGTCGGGTCGGGTCCGGTTACGGAAATGGATGAAAAAAAGGCCCACGTTCCGCTCCGTTGCGTACTACACGTCAGCCCATTGCATTTAGCAGGAGTGGACCATAGGATCTTTGGTCACAAATGACCTCAGGCTGTGCGGTGCCTGGTAAGGCCATTGTTGGCTGGGGAAGGTGCGATCTCAAGAGAAACAATGCGGACATCTGTGGGAAGTATCCAGAGAACCTGCCTCCACCGCCCTCTGAGGCAGAGAATTCCACAGACTCACCACTCTCTGTGAGAAAAAATGTTTCCTCGTCTCCGTTCTAAATGGCTTACTCCTTATTCTTAAACTGTGGCCCCTGGTTCTGGACTCCCCCAACATCGAGAACATGTTTCCTGCCTCCAGTATGTCCAAGCCCTTAACAATCTTATATATTTCAATGAGATACCCTCTCATCCTTCTAAACACCAGAGTGAACAAGCCCAGCCGCTCCATTCTCTCAGCATATGACAGTCCCGCCATCCTGGGAATTAACCTTGTAAACCTACGCTGCACTCCCTCAATAGCAAGAATGTCCTTCCTCAAATTAGGGGAAATTAATACTCCAGGTGTGGTAATACTCAAAGTAATACTCCAGGTGTGGTCTCACTAGGGCTCTGTACAACTGCAGAAGGAACCCTTTGCTCCTATATTCGATTCCTCTTGTTATAAAGGCCAACATGCCATTCGCTTTCTTCACTGCCTGCTGTACCTGCATGCTTAAATCTCAGAGAAAACCCACGCAGGTCGCGGGGAGAACGTACAGATTCCGTAGTCGGGATCAAAGATCATAGAGCGGGCTCGGTATAGACGGGCTCTCGTATCTTTGGTCAGGGATAGAACCTGGTTCTCCGGCGCTGTGAGGCAACAACTCTACCACTGCGCCACCGTGCCAACCAGTTCTTTTCAAGAACTGCGGATCAGCCTCTAAACGCTTTAAACATGTTGCTCCCCCCCACTGATATTTTACACGTCACTCGGGACTTTATCCTGAAAATTCCCCTCCTGCGACGAAGGGAATTTTTTTTCCCTTCCCCCCCCCCCTTTCTCTAGGAGATGATTTATGACTTTTAATCATGGAATTTGTACCTCGTTGGTCGGGGCCAGGCAAAGGCAGCTGGATTCCACCATCTGGAAATGTTATTGAACGGGGAATTTCGATGCTGGGGAGAGGCCAGGCAGAATTTGAACCAAATGCTTTCATTGATAATTATGTCAGTTCCCCAGAGCTCCACACGGTCACGGTGGCGCAGCGGTTAGAGTCGCTGCACTTACAGCAAAATTGCAGCACCAGAGACCCAGGTTCAATACCGACTACGGGAACTGTCTGTACAGAGTTTGTACGTTCTCTCCCCGTGACCTGCGTGGGTTTTCTCCGGGTGCTCCGGTTTCCTCCCACACTCCAAAGACGTGCAGGTTTGTTTGTAGGTTAATTGGCTTGATTGAAGGAAAAACGTTAAAATTGTCCAGTATAAAATTGTACAACTTCCAGTGAATGCTGAGTGATGGTCTACCTAGAGCTTTTCAGCGTACTACATCCAGTTCCACATCCAGAATCCCAGCCCAACGACACCTTATTACTATCTAAATGGCGTCAAGTTGGGAAAAGGGGAAGTACAATGGGATCTGGGGATCCTTGTACATCAGTCTATGAAAGTAAGCATGCAGGTACAGCAGGCAGTGAAGAAAGCGAATGGCATGTTGGCCTTTATAACAAGAAGAATCGAATATAGGAGCTAAGAGGTCCTTCTGCAGTTGTACAGAGCCCTAGTGAGGCCACACCTGGAGTATTGTGGGCAGTTTTGGTCCCCTAATGTGAGGAAGGACATTCTTGCTATTGAGGGAGTGCAGCGTAGGTTCACAAGGTTAATTCCTGGGATGGCGGGACTGTCATATGCTGAGCGAATGGAGCGGCTGGGCTTGTACACTCTGGAGTTTAGAAGGATGAGAGGGTATCTCATTGAAACATATAAGATTGTTAAGGGTTTGGACACGCTAGAGGCAGGAAACATGTTCTCCGTGGGTTTTCTCCGGGTGCTCCGGTTTCCTCCCACGCTCCAAAGACGTACAGGTTTGTGAGTCAATTAGCTTGGCTTAAAAGTGAAACTGTCCCAAGTGCGTGTAGGATAGTGTTCAGTGTGCAGGAATCGCCAGTCGGCACAGACTCGGTGGGCCAAAGGGCCTGGTTCTACACGACATCTCTAGACTAAACTAAAACAACCCTCCAGAAATCTTAGGTGTAAGTTCCCCAACGAAAATCATGCCTGAGTGAAACAAAAATATTTGCTCAATTTTAATTTAGTGTCAAACATGCTATTAATCACCTGCAGTTCTCTCTTTAAGGCACAGTGTGCAAAACAAGAGGGCTTTGCAATATTTTCCACTTGAAAATAAAAACTTTTGATGGGAAAATAATATCTTTGTTTTCTCCAGGCTGGCAACTGGGTAAAGTTATGGACTTCAGACTTTGGATACATAGCGTGGAAACAGGCCCTTCCCCCGCGGCCTCACCCGCTGAGTTACTCCAGCATTTTGTGTCTACCTTTGGTGGAAACAGGCCCATCGGCCCACCGAGTCCCTGCCGACCAGCGATCATCGACCGTACACTTACTTAGCAGTATCCTACACACTAGGGACAATTTACAAATCTTACAATTAACAGACAAACCCCAGTCTGAAGAAGGGTCCTGACCCAAAATATCACCCATCCTTTATCTCCAGAGATGCTGCCCGACCCACCCAGCACTTATAACCTTATAACAACCATATAACAATTACAGCACGGAAACAGGCCATCTCGGCCCTTCTAGTCCGTGCCGAACACTTACTCTCACCGTAGTCCCACCTACCTGCACTCAGACCATAACCCTCCATTCCTTTCCCGTCCATATACCTATCCAATTCATTTTTAAATGATAAAATCGAACCTGCCTTCACCACTTCCACTGGAAGCTCATTCCACACAGCTACCACTCTCTGAGTAAAGACGTTCCCCCTCATGTTACCCCTAAACTTCTGTCCCTTAATTCTGAAGTCATGTCCTCTTGTTTGAATCTTCCCTACTCTCAATGGGAAAAGCTTGTCCACGTCAACTCTGTCTATCTCTCTCATCATTTTAAAGACCTCTATCAAGTCCCCCCTTAACCTTCTGCGCTCCAAAGAATAGAGACCTAACTTGTTCAACCTTTCTCTGTAACTTAGTTGCTGAAACCCAGGCAACATTCTAGTAAATCTCCTCTGTACTCTCTCTATTTTGTTGACATCTTTTCTATAATTCGGCGACCAAAATTGTACCCCATACTCCAGAATTGGCCTTACCAATACCTTGTACAATTTTAACATTACATCCCAACTTCTATACTCTACCAACCTTATCAACCAACTTTATCTTAATCTAACCATATCTTACCAACCTTGTCTATCTTAACCTACTATATGCAAACTTACTTCAGAAATACAGCATGGAAACAGGCACTTTGGTCCACCAGAGATCACCTCGTACACTAACACTACCCTACACACACTAGGGACAAATCCAACACACACTAACACTAGCCTACACACTGTTTAAGAAAGAAATGCAGATGCTGTAAAATTCGACGGTAGACAAAAATGCTGGAGAACTCAGCGGGTGAGGCAGCATCTATGGAAACATAGAAACATAGCATAGAAAATAGGTGCAGGAGGAGGCCATTCGGCCCTTCGAGCCAGCACTGCCATTCATTGTGATCATGGCTGATCGTCCCCTATCAATAACCCATGCCTGCCTCCTCCCCATATCCCTTGACTCCACTAGCCTCTAGAGCTCTATCTAACTCTCTCTTAAATCCATCCAGTGACTTGGCCTCCACTGCCCTCTGTGGCAGGGAATTCCACAAACTCACAACTCTCAGGGTGAAAAGACTGTGGCATCAGTCTGAAGAAGGGTCTCGACCCGAAACGTCACCTATTCCTTCGCTCCATAGATGCTGCCTCACCCGCTGAGTTTCTCCAGCATTTTTGTCTACCAATCCTACACACTTTGTCTACCAATCCTGCACAGAAGCCAATTAACCTACAAAACTGGAGCACCCGGTGAAAACCTACAAACTCCGTACAAGCAGCACCCGTAGTCAGGATCGAACCCGGGTCACCGGCGCTGTGAGGCAGCAACTCTGCCGCCCACATTATGCAAGATGGTCTACCCATGTAGGAAGGAACTGCAGATGCTGATTTACACCGAGAATAGACACAAAGTGCTGGAGTAACTCAGCGGGACAGGCAGCATCTCCGGAGAGAAGTAATAGGTGATGTTTCGAGTTGAGACCATTCTTTTGAGACCCAGCTTATGCAGTTTCTTCCTACATGCTTCTACTTCAGGAACTGGCGATCCATCGCCAATTCCCAGGCACTTCTCCGCAGGAATCAGAGTGGTTCAATGGGTTTGGCAATGAACCACACCCCTGAATGGTGGCCGATTAGGAAAAGGGGACATGCAACGAGACCTGGGTGTCATGGTACACCAGTCATTGAAAGTAGGCATGCAGGTACAGCAGGCAGTGAAGAAAGCGAATGGTATGTTAGCATTCATAGCAAAAGGATTTGAGTATAGGAGCAGGGAGGTTCTACTGCAGTTGTACAGGGTTTTGGTGAGACCACACCTGGAGTATTGCGTACAGTTTTGGTCTCCAAATCTGAGGAAAGACATTCTTGCCATAGAGGGAGTACAGAGAAGGTTCACCAGACTGATTCCTGGGATGGCAGGACTTTCATATGAAGAAAGACTGGATAGACTCGGCTTGTACTCGCTAGAATTTAGAAGATTGAGGGGGGATCTTATAGAAACTTACAAAATTCTTAAGGGGTTGGACAGGCTAGATGCAGGAAGATTGGTCTCAATGTTGGGGAAGTCCAGAACAAGGATTCACAGTTTAAGGATAAGGGGGAAGTTTTTTAGGACCGAGATGAGAATTTATTTTTTCACACAGAGAGTGGTGAATCTGTGGAATTCTCTGCCACAGAGGGTAGTTGAGGCCACAGTTCATTGGTTATATTTAAGAGGGAGTTAGATGTGACCCTTGTGGCTAAAGGGATCAGGGGGTATGGAGAGAAGGCAGGTACAGGATACTGAGTTGGATGATCAGCCATGATCATATTGAATGGCGGTGCTGGCTCGAAGGGCCGAATGTCTCAACTCAGTCTCAACTCAGAGACTGAGATTGATGGCATCATGAGAGAGTGTTTCAAAAAAGCGTTGCGAAGCATAAAATATCCAATGACTTGGAACACAGAACAAAGAAGGCATTATGAAGTTATGAAATGCATTATACTCTACTCAATAACCAAAAGCCTGTAGCCTCCTTTTGCTCTGGTATTTTATTTCATTCACATGTTTAAACTGTAATGTTTTATGTGTCATTATGTGTCAGTATTAATTGTTACTTTATGTCATGTTGTTACTTGCTAGCGGAGCACCAAGGCAAATTCCTTGTATGTGAACATACTTGGCCAATAAACTTATTAGAAACATAGAAATATAGAAACATAGAAAATAGGTGCAGGAGTAGGCCATTCGGCCCTTCGAGCCTGCACCGCCATTCAATATGATCATGGCTGATCATCCAACTCGGTATCCTGTACCTGCCTTCTCTCCATACCCCCTGATCCCTTTAGCCACAAGGGCCACATCTAACTCCCTCTTAAATATAGCCAATGAACTGTGGCCTCAACTACCTTCTGTGGCAGAGAATTCCACAGATTCACCACTCTCTGTGTGAATTTTATTTTCTCATCTCGGTCCTAAAAGATTTCCCCCTTATCCTCAAACAGTGACCCCTTGTTCTGGACTTCCTCAACATCGGGAACAATCTTCCTGCATCTAGCCTGTCCAACCCCTTAAGAATTTTGTAAGTTTCTATAAGATCCCCCCTCAATCTTCTAAATTCTAACGAGTACAAGCCGAGTCTATCCAGTCTTTCTTCATATGAAAGTCCTGCCATCCCAGGAATCAGTCTGGTGAACCTTCTCTGTACTCCCTCTATGGCAAGCATGTCTTTCCTCAGATTAGGAGACCAAAACTGTACGCAATACTCCAGGTGTGGTCTCACCAAGACCCTGTACAACTGCAGTAGAACCTCCCTGCTCCTATACATTCATAAAAGCACGGTGGCGCAGCGGTAGAGTTGCTGCTTCTTGGTTCTTGGTTCGTGGTCCTCCAAAATATTCCAAATGGAATTTAAACTGGAGGTCTCTG
>NC_045956.1:184651360-184668860 GCF_010909765.2 Amblyraja radiata
CTGATCATCCCCAATCAGTACCCCGTTCCTGCCTTAAGAAATAAGAAAAGAGAAGATGGAGATATACCTCCCCCCCCTCCCCCACACACCCATCCCTGGCATCGGTTTTAATTGGCGACCATGTTTTAAGAAATTGATCTGCTTTTTCAGCCAAGACCAGCCTAATGTTTTCTAATTGTAGAGTCTCGGACATATCTGTAATCCACGTCTTCACTGCGGGGACTGTTGGATTTTACCAAAATTTGAGAATTAGTTTTTCCCCCGTTATTAGGCCGTAGTCTTTGAAATATCGTTAGCTTAGAGCAGGCCTCTGACATACCTAATGTGATCAGTTTTATATCTGGTTCCAGTTTAATTTTAAGTATTTTAAAGAAGATATCGAATATTCCCCTCCAGACGTTTTGTAACTTTATACAGGAAGCAAAAGAATGGGTTATGGTCGCTTCATGGAGGTGGCATTTATCACAAATAGCAGAGACGTTTAGGCAGATCTTGTTCAATTTGTTTTTTGAATAGTAGAGTCTATGCAGTATTTTAAATTGTATCAGGGTGTGCCTGACATTGAGAGAACATTAATGTTTGCATAGTAGGCTTTCCTCCCAGATATCCTTTGAAATTAATGAACCCAATTCATCTTCCCATGGGGGTAAAGATTTAATAGGAACCAGAGGGATAACTTTTTTTCACAAATGGTGGTGGGTGTATGGAACAAACTGCCAGAGGAGGTGGTTGAGGCAGATATTAGACAGGTACATGGATAGGACAGATGTAGAGGGATATGGATCAAACACAGGCAGGTGGGACTAGTGTAAATAATGCCAGAGACCCGGGTTCCATCCTGACTACGGGCGCTGTCTGTACGGAGTTTGCACGTTTTCCACGTGACCCGCGTGGGTTTTCTCCGGGTGCTCCTGTTTCCTCCCCAATCCATTCAATGTGATCATGGCTGATCATCCCCAATCAGTACCCTGTTCCTGCCTTCTCCCCATATCCCCTGACTCCGTTATCTTTAAGAGCCATATCTAGCTCTCTCTTGCGCTGTCCTGTGCATGGCTGCCCAGCCAGCAGCTGTCTGTCTCTTCATCTTTTTATTTTTTATTTTAGTTAGTTAAGTGTTTTGTTTGGAGGTCTAGACTTTTTTATGTGGGGGGTGGTGGGGGGGGAGGGGGAAACTACCTTTCAGGGTCCCTACCTGGTCGGAGAGGCAGCTTCTCTCCGGGCTGCAGCTTCGACCCGTCCTTGCGGCCTACCAGCGGGCCTGGAGCGGCGTTTCCTGTTGGGGACCGCCCAGAACCTCGGCTTCGGCGGCGGCACAGCGCTGGAGCGCTATCGTGGAGCGGAGCGGGCGATGCCTTGCCCGGGTCACCGCGCTGGAGCTCCGGTGAGCTGAGACCGCCGGGAACAACATCGCGGAGCTGCGGGACTGTGGAGCGACCAGCTGCGGGCGGCGGCGCTGAACTTTACACCGGGAGCCTGGGATCTCTAGATGAGATCGCCAGTTGTGGAGCTCCAACCGGCGCGGCCTTGTCGGCTTCGGAAGCCGCGGCCTCCAGTACGGAAGCGGCCATTCCAGGGTTCCCAAGCCGCTGTGAGGATTCTCCCGACGACGGAGCAACATCACCCGGCGAGAACAGCCTGGAACATCGGGCCTCCGTAGAGGCAACTGTGGAGGCCTCAATAGGCCCGACTATGGGTGAACTGGGGTTGGGGACTGGACTTTGTGCCTTCCCTCATAATGGGAACCATTGTGGGGGGATGTTCTTTATGTTTAAAACTCTTATTAATGTTATGTCTGTATTCCTTCTTTATGTGCTGCAAAATGGCAAGAAGCATTTCACTTCACTACACCTAGGTGTATGTGAATGTGACCAACAAAATACCTTTGATACCTTTGAAAGTATCCAGAGAACCTGCCTCCACCGACCCCTGAGGCAGAGAATTCCACTGTGAGAAAAAGTGTTTCGTCGTCTCTGTTCTAAATGGCTTACTCCTTATTCTTAAACTGTGGCCCCTGGTTCTGGACTCCCCCAACATCGGGAACATGTTTCCTGCCTCTAACCTGTCCAAGCCCTTAACAATCTTATACGTTTCAATGAGATATCCTCTCATCCTTCTAAACTCCAGAGTGTACAAGCCCAGCTGCTCCATTCTCTCAGCATATGACAGTCCCACCATCCCGGGAATTAACCTTGTAAACCTACGCTGCACTCCCTCAATAGCAAGAATATCCTTCCTCAAATTAGGGGTGCAAAACTGCAGGTGTGGTCTCACTAGGGCCCTGTACAACTGCAGAAGGACCTATTTTCTCCTATATTCGATTCCTCTTGTTATAAAGGCCAACATGCCATTCGCTTTCTTCACTGCCTGCTGTACCTGCATGCTGCTTAAGGCTGCATGCTGCTTAAGGCAGCAATTCTACCACTGTGGCACAGTGCCATCCTGGTATCTTAAAACATTCCTTTTCTTGCAATCTCCGTCGCTGTAAAAAAAGACTCAAAGTCCCAATTAAAACTTTAATTAAAAACTGAGCCGACTGAATTAAATCAAGTTGCCATCTTCATTTGATAAACATGTGTGTAGCAAGTGTGGCGACTATGGTTACAAATGGCTTTAATACCTTTCCGTGCTATTAACTCTAATGACTAGTTACAAATCTGCCAGATCTATTTGGCTGAGTTGAACAGCTTATGTCTACACAATTTTAGGGATTCATTTGTAAGTCAAGAGATTTTTATTGTCATATGTCCCGAAAAGAGAACAATGAAATTCTTACTTGCAGCAGTAGAGTTGCTGCCTCACAGCGCCAGAGACCCGGGTTCGATCCCAGCTACGGGTGTTGTCTGTATGTAGTTGGTACGTTCTCCCCGTGACCTGTGTGGGTTTTCTCCGGGTGCTCCGGTTTCCCCACACACTCCGAGGACGTACATGTTTGTGGGTTAATTGGTTTTATATAATTGTGAACTGTTCCTAGTTCAAGAGAGAGTTAGATTTAGCTCTTAGGGCTAAAGGAATTAAGGGATATGCGGAAATAGCAGGAACGGGGTATTGATTTTAGATGATCAGCCATGATCATATTGAATGGCCGAAGGGCCGAATGGCCTACTCCTGCACCTATTTTTCTATTTTCCTATGTTGTAGTGTGTAAAGGATAGTGTTAGTGTGCGGGGATTGCTGGTCGGCGCAGACTCGGTGGGCCGAAGGGCCTGTTTCCGCGCAGTATCTCTGAAATAAACTAAACTAAAAACTAAACTGCAGACTCAGCCTGAAGAAGGGCCTCGACCCGAGACGTCACCCATTCCTTCTCTCCAGAGATGCTGCCTGGCCCGCTGAGTGTGTGGAATTCTCTGCCTCGGAGGGCAGTGGAGGCAGGTTCTCTGGATGCTTTCAAGAGAGAGCTAGATAGGGCTCTTAAAAATATCGGAGTCAGGGGATATGGGGAGAAGGCAGGAACGGGGTACTGATTGGGGATGATCAGCCACGATCACATTGAATGGCGGTGCTGGCTCAAAGGGCCAAAAGGCCTACTCCTGCACCTATTGTCTATTGTCCATTGTCTATTGAGTTACTCCAGCTTTTTGTGTCTGTCTAAATCTAAACAAAGATTTGGCTTCAAGTCATGTGGGCCCAATCCAGCTGTAGGAAGGCCCTACTCTACTCCCATGCAGTTCAGCCAATCTCCAACGTTCCCACGTCTGCACTTCCACCTCCTGTGTCCTCTTCATTGCCGTTACTGAAGGAAAATTGGCCTAGTTATTCAGACTAGTGTCAGTGACAAAACAGTGTGAGAAACAGAACACTCACACGGATCGGTTCAAGATTACTCTACGGTCTTGAACAAGAGTACGGTCTGTTCTGGTCTGGCAGAGTCAGAATAAAAATATTAACTAAATGAATCAACATTTTTTTTGTTCTATTCATTCACGTTCATTAGTTCCAGGATGCGGAATTCAGCCCGTCAAGTCTTCCCTTCCGTTCAATCACTAGTTTAGAATAAATAGACACAAAAAGCTGGAGGGGATTTATCGCAGTCGCTGCCTCAAAAAGGCTGGCAGCATCATCAAAGACCCACACCATCCTGGCCACACATTCATCTCCCTGCTACCTTCAGGTAGAAGGTACTGGAGCCTGAAGACTGCAACAACCAGGTTCAGGAATAGCTACTTCCCCACAGCCATCAGGCTATTAAACTTGGCTCGGACAAAACTCTGATCATTAATAACCCATTATCTGTTATTTGCACTTGATCAGTTTATTTATTCATGTGTGTATATATTTATACAATGGTATATGGACACACTGATCTGTTTTGTAGTCAATGCCTACTATGTTCTGTTGTGCTGAAGCAAAGCAAGAATTTCATTGTCCTATCAGGGACACATGACAATAAACTCTCTTGAACTCTTGATCTCTTGAATAACTCAGTGGGTCAGACAGCATTGCTGGAGAAAATGAATAGGTGACGTTTCTGTCAGAAGAAGGGTCTCATAATCATAATCATAATAATAATCAACTTTATTAGCCAAGTGTGTTTTGGAACATATGAGGAATTTGATTTGCCATACGGTCATACCAATAAAAATAACCAAAACCCGAGACGGAACCTATTCCTTTTCTCCAGAGATGCTGTCTGGCCCGCTGAGTTACTCCAGCTATTTATGTTACTCCTGGTTTTTGTGCCTATATTCGGTTTAAACCAGCATCTGCAGTTCCTTCCTACACAAACATTGGCTTAGTTTAGTTCCGTTTATAGTCACGTGTACCGAGGTACAGTGAAAAG
The DNA here is from genome assembly GCF_010909765.2 of Amblyraja radiata. Classification (NCBI taxonomy): domain Eukaryota; kingdom Metazoa; phylum Chordata; class Chondrichthyes; order Rajiformes; family Rajidae; genus Amblyraja; species Amblyraja radiata. Next base: position 184,656,138 of record NC_045956.1, read on the forward strand.
CTTTTGTTGCGTGCTATCCAGTCAGTGGAAAGACAATACATGATTACAATCGAGCAGTTTACAATGTACAGATACATGATAAGGGGATGGGGTGGGAATATTGCAACCTTCACGTGGTCCGCCCTGTTTCGACGAATGCAATCGACCCGGCGTTCACAATCAAGTAAGATCAAATAGAACAAGTTTAGGCTGTGCACGCCATACGCAAGAAGAAGAATATGATTATAAAGGGATAACGTTTACTGCAAAGTAAAGCCAGTGAATTCTGATCAAGGATAGTCCAATAGTAGTTCCGAACTGCTCTCTGGTTGTGGTAGGATGGTCCCTGAATCTGGAGGTGTGCGTTTTCACACTTCTGTACCTCTTGCCTGATGGGGGAGGGGAGAAGAGGGAGTGGCCGGGGTGCGACTGGTCCTTGATGATGCTGCTGGCCTTGCCCAGGCAGCGCGAGGCAAAGACCCTACAGCGAGCAAGATAGATCACTCGACGAAAAAGACGTAGTACGACCATGAGCAGATTCACGGGTAATTTTCGGCCCCATTTCTGTAACCGGCTTCCGTCTCCGAACCAAAGATCCCGTAGCGGAGCAAAGATACTAATGCGGGGACGGAAGCCGGTTACGGAAACATCCTCGTAAAAATCAAAGTTCTTTGGGAAAAATCTCCTCCTCATTTTCAGGAATTATAATTTATTAACACAAACTGTTCCCCCGCAACGTTGATTACACTGCGGGTCGGGTCGGGTCGGGTTACTGAAATGGATGAAAAAAAGGCCCACGTTCCGCTTCGTTGCGTACTACACGTCAGCCCATTGCATTTAGCAGGAGTGGTCCATCTTGCTCCGCTATAGGATCTTTGGCGTGAGGTGTAGATGGAGTCAATGGATGGGAGGTTGGTTTGTGTCATGGCTGATCTATCTTTTCCTCTCAACACCATTCTACTAACTTCTCCCCATAACACCTGACACCTATACTGATCAAGAATGTGTTCATCTCCGCCTTAAACATACCTAATTGGCTGCCACAGCCGTCTGTGGCAATGAATCCCACAGATACAGATCAGATAATACTATATTTGGTTTTTAAGGGACACGGTGTGGAAACAGGCCCTTCGGCCCACCGAATCCGCGCCAACCAGAGATCACCCCAACACTAGTTATATCCTACACACTAGGGACAATTAACCTACAAACCCTGCACGTCTTTGGAGTGTGGGAGGAAACCGAAGATCTCAGAGAAACCCCACGCAGGTCATGGGGAGAACGTGCAAACTCCATACAGACAGCGTCCATAGTCAGGATCTAACCCGGGTCTACGGCGCTGTGAGGCAGCAACTCTACCGCTGCGCTACCGTGTCACCCTATTGAGCCAAATTCAAGTACAATACAGTTTAGTTTATTGTCACGTGTACCGAGGTACAGTGAAAAGCTTTTGTTGCGTACTATCGCAACTGGAGTTTAGAAGGATGAGGGGATATCTTATAGAAACATATAAAATTACTAGACTAAGTGGGACCCGTTGGGTCCCAAGTTCATACAGGAGGGTTGGTCCCCCGATGCAATATTCCACCTCTCCACCAATTCCAATATTGGTGGCCAACCGAATTCAAGTGCAGTTTCCAACCACTTCAAGCAGGGTGCAAGGCCACCAAATACAAGTGCAGTTTCATACCACTTCAAGCAGGGTGCAGGGCCACCGAATTCAAGTGCAGTTTCATACCATTTCAAGGAGGGTGCAAGGCCAGCAAATTCAAATGCAGTTTCATACCACTTCAAGCAGGGTGCAGGGCCACCAAATTCAAGTGCAGTTTCATACCATTTCATGCAGGGTGCAACGACACCACATTCAAATGCAGTTTCATACCATTTTGTGCAAGGCCACCACATTCAAATGCAGTTTCATACTATTTCAAGCAGGGTGAAACCACCATAAAAACCACCATAAAACCACACAAAACACCATACTCACAGTTCAGTAGCCATTCAGTGTGTTCAGTTGATTCACAGCTCAGACAGAGTCGTGACCTCTCCCTCCCCCATCATGCAGAGACTGAGCCACACCCACACTTCCGGGTTTTATAATCCCTCCCCCTCCCACCGGAAAAGGTGTGGCCTTCATGGCGTGATTGACAGGAGAGAGATTCCCAACATTTTTTAAACACTAATAACACTTTTGTTTTTCATTGATGGGAAGAATCCTCTGCACCTGATGAGCAGAGGTGGACTGAGTAAGATGGCCAAAAATCACAGCCGTAAGTGGTAGCGTTTTATCTAAAATCAATAGAGTGCAAACAGGAAGTTATCAAGTTTAGACAAACAACCATTTGCATGCAGTGCCTTTTCACTTCAACCCAAACCCCACAAGCAACCATTTGCATGCAGTGCCTTTTTACTTCAACCCAAACCCCCCCAAAAAAAAACATTTGCATGCAGTGCCTTTTTACTTCAAACAAACCATATTTTCATTTTCAAACCACATTAAGGGCACTCACAGTTGAGTAGACATGTGTTCAGTGTTATTCAGAGCTCAGAGACACGCGACCCTCTGGCTTCCTCCATCTTGCAGAGACTGAGTGAGGCACACCACTTCCGGGTTTTATAGTCCCTCCCCCCTCTCACCAGCAGGGGCAGCAGAGAGAATGCCAAATTTAAAATAAACATTAATATCTCTCTGATTTTTCATCGATGGGAAAAATCCTCTGGTCCAGGAAGGCGGAGGGGGGCTCTGAACGAGGTGGCCAAAAATAACGGCCGTAGATGGCGGCGTTCTCTCGGAAATCACAGCACAGTGAGCCAAAAGCGGTCAAGATCAGACTTTTAGTAATATAGATAAAAGGACTGGACAAGCTAGATGCAGGAAAAATGTTCCCAATGTTGGGCGAGTCCAGAACCAGGGGCCACAGTCTTAGAATAAAGGGGAAGCCATTTAAGACTGAGGCGAGAAAAAAAAAATTTCACCCAAAGAGTGGTGAATTTGTGGAATTCCCTGCCACAGAGGGGCCAAGTCACTGGATGGATTTAAGAGAGAGTTAGATAGAGCTCTAGGGGCTAGTGGAGTCAAGGGATATGGGGAGAAGGCAGGCACAGGTTATTGATTGGGGATGATCCAGCCATGATCACAATGAATGGCGGTGCTGGCTCGAAGGTCCGAATGGCCTCCTCCTGCACCTATTTTCTATGTTTCTATGTTTCTATCCAGTCAGCAGAAAGACAACACATGATTACAATCAAGCTATTTAATGTGTACAGTTCCATGATAGGGGAATAACGTTTAGTGCAAGGTAAAGCCGGCAAAGTCCGATCAAGGATAGTTCGAGGGTCACCAATGAGGTAGATAGTAGTTCAGCACCTGCTCTCTGGTTGTGGTAGGATGGTTCAGTTGCCTGATAACAGCTGGGAAGAAACTGTCTCTGAATCTGTTGCTGAATATGTGAAGCAAATCACATTTCCCTTCATTTCATTTCCCGAAGAATTGAATATTTGTTGAGAATTATGAAACATTAATTGAAATATGACCCATTGCTTATCTGAACCACATTCCCTGTCTACTTTAGCCAAGGCAAGACTATACTCATGCAATCGGCTTGATCTTATCCTTCAATACATAATTCTCACATGCAGTGAAAGTGTCTATCCTGTTTTGGCCAGCTTCCTTCGAAAATCCATTTTCGTTGAGACCACAGCACGAGATCCAAGCCAAGCCATTCCCTAATTATGTTGCTCTTGGAAGCTTTCACTAATGCAACTGTGAACTCAAATGACTTTTACCAACGTCCCCCATGGCTATGGTTTGAGCTTTTCATGACAAGCCCCCTGTTTTATAAGGTCATAAGTAATAGAAGCAGAGTTAGGCCATTCGGCCCATCAAGTCTACCCCACCCTCTCATCCTTCTAAACTCCAGAGTGTACAAGCCCAGCTGCTCCATTCTCTCGGCATACGACAGTCCCTCCATCCCGGGAATTAACCTTGTAAACCTACGCTGCACTCCCTCAATAGCAAGAATGTCCTTCCTCAAATTAGGGGACCAAAACTGCACACAATAGTCTGAAGAAGGGTTTCGGCCCGAAACGTTGCCTATTTCCTTCGCTCCATAGATGCTGCTGCACCCGCTGAGTTTCTCCAGCATTTTTGCGTACCTTCGATTTTCCAGCATCTGCAGTTCCTTCTTAAACACAATACTCCAGGTGTGGTCTCACTAGAGCTCTGTACAACTGCAGAAAGACCTCTTTGGTAGTGGCCTTGGGATGGCGATATCACAGATAGCCCTCGACCTTCTGCTGTGCAATGAGCCATCGTGGACATTCGAGTTTGAACGTGGACATAAAAGGCAATAACGCTGATCTGCTCCTGACGCCATGCGGATCAGGATATTGCTTGACATCTGGCCAAGCCAGTTAGTTGTAACTTTCTTTGTTTGACGAGGTGGGGGGGGGGGAGAGAAGCAAAGCACTGCGGCGTTAATTATGCATGAAAATGCACCAGGCACACAATCTCACCTCCAATGCCTTGGTGGCCACTTCTGCATAATTCAGGCTCGCTGCCTTGCCAAGAAAATGCCCTCTCCTCTCCAAATGTGCTGTGCCTAATTACAACTGGATACTTTGCGAGCCGTGGCATTAATATCCTTCATGCCTCACACGTGGATGGGGGAGAGCAGTTTCCATAGACACGGCGGTAGACAAAAATGCTGGAGAAACTCAGCGGGTGCGGCAGCAGCTATGGAGCGAAGGAAATAGGCAACGTTTCGGGCCGAAACCCTTCTACAGACTGATGTAGGGGGGGAAGAGGAAAGGAAAAAGGAAGAGGAGGTGCCCGTGGGCTGAGGGGGAGCTGAGCAGGGGAGGAGACAGCAAGGGAAATTGGAGAATTCAATGTTTATGCCACTAGGGTGCAGGCTGCCCAGGCGGAATATGAGATACTGCTCCTCCAATTTCCGGTGGTGCTCACACTGGCCATGGAGTCGCATTCAGAATGGGAGGGGGAGTTGACGTGCTGAGCCACCGGGAGATCAGGTTGGTTAATGCCTACGCTTGGTCTCACCGATGTAGATCAGTTGACATCTAGAGCAGCGGATGCAATAGATGAGGTAGACACGGCCTTGCATGGGGAAGATGCCGTTCTCTTCATAGACTCGTGGGCTCCAATGTTCACAGAGTCATTCAGCGTGGAAAGGGTGGATGTGGGGAGGATGTTTCCGCTGGTGGGCAGAGTCTCGGACCAGAGGTGACCGACAGACCCGCACGTCTTTGGAGTGTGGAAAGAAACCAGAGATCCCGGGGAAAACCCACCCAGGTCACGGGGAGAACGTACAAACTCCGTAAAGACAGCACCCGTAGTCAGGACCCGGGTCTCTGGCGCTGTGAGGCAGCAATTCTCTGCCACAGAAGGTAGTTGAGGCCAGTTCATTGGCTATATTTGAGTGGGAGTTAGATGTGGCCCTTGTGGCTAAAGGGATCAGGGGGTATGGAGAGAAGGCAGGTACAGGATACTGAGTTGGATGATCTGCCATGATCATATTGAATGGCGGTGCAGGTTCGAAGGGCCGAATGGCCTACTCCTGCACCTATTTTCTATGTATCTATGTTTCTATGAAGCAGGCCCTTCGGCCCAACTTGCCCACACCGACCAACATGTCCCAGCTGCACTAGTCCCACCTGCCGCGTTTGGCCCATATCCCTCCAAACTTGTCCTGTCTATGTACCAGTCTAACTGTTTCTTATACGTTGGGATAGTCCCTCCACTGGCAACTCGTTCCATACACCCACCACCCTTTGTGTGAACGAGTTTTCCTATTAAATCTTTCTCCCTTCATCTTGAACTTATGTACACTGGTCCTCAAGCACACCAGCACTCGGAGAAAACCCACGCAGGTCACAGGGAGAACGTACAAACTCCGTACAGACAGCACCCGTAGTCAGGATCGAACCTGGGTCTCTGGCGCTGTGAGGCAGCAATTCTACAATCGATCTCATTGGAGACCCTTGGATTAACTTTAATCAGACTTTTCTGGACTTTATCTTGCACTAGATGTTAGTCACGTTATTCCTCTAATCATGTATCATCTGTACACTGTGAATGGCTTGATTGTAATCATGTATTGTCTTTCCGCTGACTGGTTAGCACGCAACAAAAAAGCTTTTCACTGTACCTCTCTTGAAAGCATCCAGAGAATTGACCTCCACTGCCTTCTGAGGCAGAGAATTCCATGGATTCATCGCTCTCCACAATCAGTACCCCGTTCCTGCCTTCTCCCCATATCCCCTGACTCCGCTATCTATAAGAGCTCTATCCAACTCTCTCTTGAAAGTATCCAGAGAAACTGCCTCCACCGCCCTTTGAGGCAGAGAATTCCACAGACTCACAACTCTCTGTGAGAAAAAGTGTTTCCTCATCTCCGTTCCAAATGGCTTACCCCTTAGCACGCAACAAAAAGCCTTTCACACGTGTCAATAAACTAAACCGAACCTGTCCTTTCCATGTACCTGTCTAACTGTTTCTTAGACGTTGGGATGGCCCCTTCTGCAACTCCCTCCTCCAGCAGCTCGTTCCATGCACCCACCGCCCTTTGTGGGTCTTCTATTCCGCTTCCCCTTTAGCCTGGGGCTCCCTCCACCAGAGAATATGGTTCCTCCTAATCAATCTTTTTCTTCATATCCTTTAAACATCATAAAATACATCAATTAGATCACAATCGTCTACACTTAAGGGGGAGCGGAAGTCTATTCTGTGCAATCTGTCTTCATAACTCGACCCCTTTAGGCCGTTAATGTGAAAAGCACCTGCGACTATTCCACTCAATGTCAACAAAATACTCTTGCCCAGTTTAAAATCGCGGCAACATAATGTAAAGTCATTTTAAGTTTAGTCTTAAGAGATGCAGCGCAGAAACAGGCCCTACGGCCCACAGAGTCGGCGCCGACCAGCAATCCCCGCACGTGAGCACTCTCCGACACACACACACGAAGGACAATTTACATTTACACCAATGACACTAATTGACCAACAAACCTGCACATCTTTGGAGTGCGGGAGGAAACCGGTCGTCTCGGTCAAGGTGGCGCGGCGGTAGAGTCGCTGCCTTACAGCGCTTGCAGCGCCGGAGACCCGGGTTCGATCCCGACTACGGGTGCTGTCTGTACGGAGTTTGCACGTTCTCCCCGTGACCCGCGTAGGTTTTCTCCGAGATCTTCGGTTTCCTCCCACACTCCAAAGACGTACAGGTTTGTAGGTTAATAGGCTTGGTGTAAGTGTGTATTGCCCCTAGTGTGTGTAGGATAGTGTTAATGTGCGGGGATCGCCGGTGGGCGCGGACTCGGCGGGCTGAAGGACCTGTTTCCGCGCTGTAACCCTTAACTCTGAACTAATCTCAGAGGAAACCCACGCAGGTCGCGGGGTGAACGTGCAAACTCCGTGCAGACAGCAACCGTAGTCAAGATCGAAGCCGGGTCTCTGGCGCCGTGAGGCAGCAACTCTACCGCTGCGCCACCGTGGAACCAGTGAACGCATAATGTTGGGTTGCACCTTGTCAAGAGTTGTAGAAGCAGCCTGGTCCAAATAGACTAGACTTCCACCCATTCAAAGAGACACAAAGTGTCTCAGCGGGTCATATCAGGCATGGATATGTGGTGTTTCAATAGACAATTGACAAGAGACAATAGACAATAGACAATAGGTGCAGGAGGAGGCCATTCGGCCCTTCCAGCCAGCACCGACATTCAATGTGATCATGGCTGATCATCCCCAATCAGTACCCTGTTCCAGCCTTCTCCCCATATCCCCTATCTTAAAGAGCCCTATCTAGCTCTCTCTTGAAAGTATCCAGAGAACCTGCCTCCACCGCCCTCTGAGGCAGAGAATTCCGCAGACTCACCACTCTCTGTGAGAAAAAGTGTTTCCTCGTCTCCGTTCTAAATGGCTTCCTCCTTATTCTCAAACTGTGGTCCCTGGTTCTGGACTCCCCCAACATCGGGAACATGTTTCCTTCCCCTAGTGTGTCCAAGCCCTTAACAATCTTATATGTTTCAGATTGGAACCCTTGATAGATGCCTTGATCTACGCTGGGAGTCTCAATGACCAGTTCAACGTCATAAGGTCATTAGTGACAGGAGCAGAATTGGGCCATTCGGCCCACCAAGTCTTCTCCGCCATTCAATCATGGCTGATCTATCTTTCCCTCCCAACCCCATTCTACTGCCTTCTCCCCATAACACCCTGACACCCGTACTAATCAAGAATCGATCTATCTCGGCCTTAGAAATATCCATTGATGGCCTCCGCTCCTATCGCTTATGACCTTCTGAACTATACTCTGCACTGGGTAAGTGCCCCTTGACTCTAATACCTATCGTGCTTGTGCCTGACCTGCTTGTATTTGTGTGTTGTGGTCTGTGATTTATGTGGGTAGCATGCAAGATAAAGCTCTCCAATGTGCCTCTGTACACACGGGAGTAACCAACCTAAACCTAAATTATCAGTGGAGGTGAGGATTGAACGTGGACTGCTGGAGCAATAAGGCAGCTGCACTAAATGCTCTGCTTTCTAATGCTCTCATTACCCAAGGGTGCTATTAACCCCTTTGGAGAAAACGTCAGACCCAAAACCATTAAGGTTTCTTAAAGGAAAAAAAACAATTCTTTCACCATATGTCTGACTGGAACACAAATACTGTTTGAATTCCGTCGTTATTGGCAACGCAAACGTTTCAACTTTTGTACAGTTCAGTTTAGTTTGTTGTCACGTGGACCGAGGTACAGTGAAAAGCTTTTTGTTGCGCGCTAACCAGTCAGCGGAAAGACAATGCGTGATTACAATCGAGACATTTAAGGGCCTTTCCCACTTGGGCGTCATTTGCACGTCATTGCACGTCAAACGGACTGTGTCCCCCTTCCCACACACATACACCCCCACATCTAACCTCGCCCAATACCTTGACAGCTCGACACCTGTCAAGGTAAAGTCACTGAATAGCACCTTGAAATTGTTCCTATGTTCGGGATCGATTGTTCTGTTTGAATGTCTCTTTTCAGTTCTATTTTAGGTCTAATTGAATTTGAATTTGAATTTTGAATTTGATTCCTTGAAATGACGTTGCCTGCAGTCATACACAATAATAATAAATAACAACACATACAATAAACACAAATTAAACATCCACCACAGTGAGTTCACCAAGCACATCCTCACTGTGATGGAGGCAAAAATCTTAGTCTCCGTCTCTTCCCTTCCTTGTTCTCCCTCTGCGCTGGGGCGATCGATCAAGGCCGGAGATGCCGCCCTCCAGTCCAGCGGACCTCCGTGGTGATGTCGCCGCCGCCGAAAGCCGGAACGCCGTCTCCGCTCCGAGTCGGCCCGCCACAGCCCCAGCTCCGAGCCCCGCAGCCTCAGCTCCGAGTCCCGCTGCAACAGCTCCAAGTCCCGCTGCAACAGCTCCGAGTCCCGCAGCCTCAGCTCCGAGTCCCGCAACCTCAGCTCCGAGTCCCGCAACCTCAGCTCCGAGTCCCGCAACCTCAGCTCCGAGTCCCGCTGCAACAGCTCCGAGTCCCGCAACCTCAGCTCCGAGTCCCGCTGCAACAGCTCCGAGTCCCGCAGCCTCAGCTCCGAGTCCCGCAGCCTCAGCTCCGAGTCCCGCAGTCTCAGCTCCATGCCGCTGTCGAAAGCTGGAACGCCGCACCAGCGAGTCGGGCCACCGCTGCCTCGGCCCCGAAGACGGCCAGCCTCGCGTTGGTAAGTCCTGGCTGGCTCTGCCTCCGGAGCCTCAAGGTCAGTCGCAGGTTGGAGACCGCCAGCTCCGCCATTAGGCCTCAGCGCAGACGGAGGCAGAGAAGGGGGATACAACAAGAAAGTCGCATTCCCCCGAAGGGAGAGACAGAAAACATGTTTCACCCCCCCCTCCCCCCCCCCCATAACACAACCTAATAAACTAAAATGTAACTAAAACAAGACAAAAAAAACAAAAGCCAAACGGACTGCAGGCGAGCCACAGCTGTTAACAACGCCACCACTTCCGGAATTCTAGATTCCAGAATTCTAGAGATGATAATTTCTAGATCACTTCTAGATCATTTCTACCATTCTAGAGATGATAATTTTTAACTTGTACGTGTTTATTTCTGTTTTTATTAATTGCACTGACAAAAACTGATGAGAACCAATGTTTCGTTTCCTCTGTGCATGCAAGTAGTCGGTGAAATGACAATAAAGTGAATACTGAATACTGAATTTACACGACATCATGAATGCGTCATGACGCAACGACGCGCACGTGATGCGCGCATGGTGCACGTTACGCGTGCATGATGCGTGATGACGTAGGCAGTGGCGTGCGGTCCCGCGTGGCGCCCCAGGATTTTGGGATGTATAAAATCTTCGAGCGCCATCTGCGTGACACGCAAATGACGCCCAGGCCAGATACATGATAAGGGGAATAACACGAATAATATGCGTTTGATCCCGACTACTGATGCTGTACGGAGTTTGTACGTTCTCCGCGTGACCCGCATGGGTTTTCTCGGAGTGCTTGAGGACCAGAGGACATAGGTTTAAGGTGAAGGGAAAAAGATTTAATAGGAAACTGAGGGGTTTAACCTGTTCACATAAAAGGCGGTGGGTGTATGGAACGAGCTGCCGGAGGACAGACACAAAACGCTGGAGTAACTCAGCGGGTCAGGCAGCATCTCTGGAGAGAAGCAATGGGCGAATGGTTTCGGGTCGAGACCCTTCTTCAGACGGCAGGAGATGCTGCCTGTCCCGCTGAGTTACTCCAGCATTGTGTGTCTATCTTCGGTTTAAACCAGCATCTGCAGTTCCTTCCTGCACATTGCGAGGTGGTTGAGGCAAAGATTTTGTTTAAGAAACAGTTAGACAGGTACATGGATAGGACAGGTTGAGGCAGGCAGAGGGGGTGGGGGGGGGGGGGACTAGTGTCGTGCAGATCAAGGGTAGTCCGAGGGTCATCAAAGTCACTTGGAGTGTGGAAAGGAAGTTTGTAAAATAACAATTCCAGTGCGTTTAAATGTAATTGATGTTCAATTTGAATGTTTATGTGATTGGTCATAAAAACATGAAAGCATATTGGACCCACACAGTCTTTCCATTTGGCCCGGCCTTACATTAATCTAATGGTCTCATTAATGTCCTGGAATGTAGGATAGCTCCCAGGTTTCTGTTGAGTCATAAAGTCGTACAGCGTGGAAACAGGCCCTGCTACCACTCTACCATCATGCTGTGGAAGGACATTCTTGCTATTGAGGGAGTGCAGCGTAGGTTTACAAGGTTAATTCCCGGGATGGCGGGACTGTCATATGCTGAGAGAATGGAGCAGCTGGGCTTGTACACTCTGTGGTTTAGAAGGATGAGAGGATATCTCATTGAAACGTATAAGATTATTAAGGGCTTGGACACGCTAGAGGCAGGAAACATGTTCCCGATGTTGGGGGAGTCCAGAACCAGGGGGCACAGTTTAAGAATAAGGAGTAAGCCATTTAGAACGGAGACGAGGAAACACTTTTACTCACAGAGAGTGGTGAGTCTGTGGAATTCTCTGCCTCAGAGGGCGGTGGAGGCAGGTTCTCTGGATGCTTTCAAGAGAGAGCTAGATAGGGCTCTTAAAACAGCGGGGTCAGGGATATGGGATGAAGGCAGGAACGGGGTACTGATTGGGGATGATCAGCCATGATCACATTGAATGGCGGTGCTGGCTCGAAGGGCCAAATGGCCTACTCCTGCACCTATTGTCTGTTGTCTATTGTCTTTACTGGACGTTATCTTGCGCTAATTCTCGTTGCCATGTATCCGTACACTGTGGACGGCTCGATTGTAATCATGTATAGTCTTTCCGCTGACTGGATAGCACGCAACAAAAAAGCTTTTCACTGTACCTCGGTACACGTGACAATAAACTAAACTGAACTCAACTTTGTGATCACACCCTTCCTAGCAAGTGGTGATCTGAACAGCACGCGTTGTGTTAGCCTGAAGAAGGGTCTTTACCCGAAACATTACCCATTCCTTCTCTCCAGAGATGCTGCCTGACCTGCTGAGTTACTCCAGCATTTTGTGTCTATCTGTGGCCTAACGAATGTTCCGTGTTGTTATAGCATAATGGCAGCCCAGTGGCGCAGCTGGTAGCGCCGGAGACCCGGGTTCGATCCAGACCTCACATCCTGACCTTGAGCCTCACATCCGCCATGTTGTCAAAACATCATTTTTTCACCTCCGCAACATTGCCAAAATCAGACCCTCTCTCACACCCCCCGCTGCTGAAAGACTCATCCATGCCTTCATCTCCTCCCGACTGGACTACTGTAACTCTCTTCTCTTTGGCATTAATTCCAGCAACATCAACCGACTCCAACTGGTCCAGAACGCAGCCGCCCGACTCATTACCCACACCAAATCCTGGCACCACATCACCCCAGCCCTCAAAGAACTTCACTGGCTTCCCATTTCCCACCGGATCATCTACAAAATCCTGGTCCTCACCTACAAAGCCCTCAACCACATGGCCCCCCCTTATCTCACTGACCTCCTCTCCCCCTACCAACCCTCACGGTCCCTCAGATCCATTTCAGCCGGTCTCCTCTCCATTCTGAAATCCAACCTCTGCACCTTTGGAGTCAGAGACTTCTCCAGGGCAGCTCCCAGGCTCTGGAACTCCCTCCCACAATTGATCCGAACTTCTGAGTCCCTCTCCATCTTCCAGTCCCGCCTCAAGACCCATCTCTTCA
>NC_045956.1:184673860-184776072 GCF_010909765.2 Amblyraja radiata
GGAGAGAGAGGGAATGCCGGGGCTACCAGAAGTGAGAGAAATCAATATTGCAGTTCAGTTCAGTCTATAGACAATAGACAATAGACAATAGGTGCAGGAGGAGGCCATTCGGCCCTTCGAGCCAGCACCGCCATTCAATGTGATCATGGCTGATCATCCCCAATCAGTACCCCGTTCCTGCCTTCTACCCATATCCCCTGACTCCGCTATTTTAAGAGCCCTATCTAGCTCTCTCTTGAAAGTATCCAGAGAACCTGCCTCCACCACCCTCTGAGGCAGAGAATTCCACAGACTCACAACTCTCGAGTTGATTGTCACGTGTACCGAGGTACAGTGAAAAGCTTTTGTTGCGTGCTAACCAGTCAGTGGAAAGTGTAATACATGATCACAGTCGAGCCGTCCACAGTGTACAGATACAGGATAAGGGAATAACGTTCAGTGCAAGGTAAAGCCAGCAAAGTCCGATCAAGGATAGTCCGAGGATCACCAAAGAGGTAGATAGTAGTTCAGCGCTGCTCTCTGGTTGTGGTAGGATGGTTCAGTTGCCTGATAACAGCTGGGAAGAAACTGTCCCTGAATCTGGAGGTGTGCGTTTTCACACTTCTGTACATTTGCCTGATGGGAGAGGGGAGAAGAGGGAGTCAAGGAAGCTTAGAATAAAGGGGAGGCCATTTAAGACTGAGGTGAGAAAAAACCTTTTCACCCAGAGAGTTGTGAATTTGTGGAATTCCCTGCCACAGAGGGCAGTGGAGGCCAAATCACTGGATGGATTTAAGAGAGAGTTAGATAGAGCTCTAGGGGCTAGTGGAGTCAAGGGATATGGAGAGAAGGCAGGCACGGGTTATTGATAGGGGATGATCAGCCATGATCACAATGAATGGCGGTGCTGGCTCGAAGGGCCAAATGGCCTCCTCCTGCACCTGTTTTCTATGTCCAAATGTTGATCCATGCCTTTAAGGACCAAGTTCCACCTTCCCTGGTTGGTTTAGTACTAGTTTAGTTTAGAGATACAGCATAGCAACAGACCCTACGGCCCACCAACTCTAGGCCCAGAGGCCACAGCCTCGGAATTAATGGACGTACCTTTAGAAAGGAGATGAGGAGGAGCAAGTATTGGTTCCGTAACGTAGATACGATTATCCTCGGTCACAAATTCGAATGGGTGCCATCTGTAGATGATACCAACCTACGATAGCGCAGCGGTAGAGTTGTTGCCTTACAGCGCCAGAGTCCCGGGTTCAATCCTGACTGCAGTTGTACAGAGACCTAGTGAGACCACACCTGGAGTATTGTGTGCAGTTTTGGTCCCCTGATTTGAGGAAGGACATTCTTGTTATTGAGGGAGTGCAGCGTAGGTTTACATGGTTAATTCCCGGGATGGCGGGACTGTCATATGCTGAGAGGGAATCTCATTGAAACATATAAGATTGTTAAGGGCTTGGACACGCTAGAGGCAGGAAATTTGTTCCTGATGTTGGGGGAGTCCAGAACCAGGGGCCACAGTTTAAGAATAAGGAGTAAGCGATTTAGAACGGAGACGAGGAAACACTTTTTCTCACAGAGAGTGGTGAGTCTGTGGAATTCTCTGCCTCATAGGGCGGTGGAGGCCGGTTCTCTGGATGCTTTCAAGAGAGAGCTGGATAGGGCTGTTAAAGATAGCGGAGTCAGGGGATATGGGGAGAAGGCAGGAACGGGGTACTGATTGTGGATGATCAGCCACGATCACATTGAATGGCGGTGCTGGCTCGAGGGGCCGAATGGCCTACTCCTGCACCTATTGTCTATTGACTGTAAGGAGTTTGTACGTTCTCCCCGTGACCTGCGTGGGTTTTCCTCGAGTGCTCCGGTTTCCTCCCGCAATCCAAAGACGTGCAGGTCTGTAGTTTAATTGGCTTCGGTAAAATTGTGAATTGCCCCTAGAGTGTGTCGGATGGTTTTAGCGTACGGGGTGAATAGCTGATCGACGAGGACTCGGTGGGCCAAAGGGCTTGTTTGCGAGCTGTATCTCGAAACAAAATTATACTATCTGTCTTAAACAGATGGACAAGGTGCCACAGCTGGGAACCGAATTGAACAGCAAACAGACTTCTGTTATGGCATACGAATAATTCCCAAACCTTATTAACTGCTCAGGCATGAAGGTCACCTCTACTTCCAGAGAAGGCTAAAGGGCCTGTCCCACTTTCACGACATAATTCACGACCATTTTTACTCGTGGACATTTTTCATCAGGCTAGAAAAACGCCCCGACCTACTTGATGCCACGAGTACCTACGTCTAGCATCACGGCCTGCTACGACCTACCTACGACCTCGTGGGGACCATGCTGCGAGTATGAGTCAAGGGCAAACTCGGCAGAGGTCGTGAATTAGTTCGTGAAAGTGGGACAGGCCCTTTATAGGCAGTTCGGCATGTCCCCGACAACTCTCAGCAACTTCTACAGATGTGCTGTGGAAAGCATTTTATCGGGATGCATCACGGCACGGTTTGAGAACAGCTCCATCCAAGACCCGCAAGAAATTGGAATGCAGGAACGGAATGCTCTATGGATTACATCATTGTCACACGTGGCCAGGCACAGTGAGGTTCTCTGTTTGCGTACCCAATGTGTACCAATAACGGCCACCTACGGTGCTGACAAAGTTACTAGGTAAGCCGGCCCCTTCTTCGTTCTCCCCCCCCCCCCCCCGCCCTCACGGTGATCCTCCCCCAACGTCAGGTCCCCCAGTGTCCATTTATCCCCTCCCTCAAATTGCAGAGAATTGTGGACGCAGCCCAGACCATGGCACAAACCGACCTCCCTTCCATTGACTCCATCTACACCTCACGCTGCCTCGGCAAGGCCAGCAGCATCATCAAGGACCAGTCTCACCCCCGGCCACTCCCTCTTCTCCCCTCTCCCATCGGGCAAGAGGTACAGAAGTGTGAAAACGCACACACCTCCAGATTCAGGGACAGTTTCTTCCCAGCTGTTATCAGGCAACTGAATCATCCTACCACAACCAGAGAGCGGTCCTGAACTACTATCTACCTCATTCGTGACCCTCGGACTATCCTTGATCGGATTTTGCTGGCTTTACCTTGCACTGAACGTTATTCCCTTATCATGTATCTGTACACTGTAAATGGATCGATTGTAATCATGTATTGTCTTTCTGCTGACTGGTTAGCACACAACAAAAGCTTTTCATTGCACCTCGGTACACGTGACAACAAACTAAACTCATCAACTAAGCTGATTAACTAAAGTCATAAACTCAATACCTGCCACAGCTCTGTATTAATGTGCTGCTGGGAGAATGTGTCGATCATTGTTTAGTGATTATATAGAAAGTGCCATATACAGAGTGACACAGTGTGGAAACAGGCCCTTCGGCCCAACTTGCCCACACTGACCAACATGTCCCAGCTACACTAGTCCCACCTGCCTGCACTTGGTCCGCATCCCTACAAACCTGTCCTATCCATGTACCTGTCTAAATGTTTCTTAAATAGTCCCTGCCTCAACTACCTCCTCCAGCAGCTCGTTCCATACACCCACCACCCTTTGTGTGAATAAGTTGCCCCTCAGATTCCTATTAAATCTTTACCCCCCCCCCCCCCCCTTAAACCTATGTCCTCTGATCCTCGATTCCCCTACTCTGGGCAAGAGACTCTGTGCATCTACCCGATCTCTACCTCTCATGATTTTATACATCTCTCACCCCTCACCCTCCTGCTCGCCAAGGAATAGAGTCCTAGCCTGCTCAAACACTCCCCATAGCTCAGTCCCTCGAGTCCTGGCAACATCATCGTGAATTTTTCCAGCATTCCCTTCCAGCTTAATAACGCCTTTCCCAATCATGATGACCAAAATTGAACACAATTCTCTGAATATCGTCTCAACAATGACTTGTACAAATGTAACATGACTCCCCAACTTCTATACTCAATACTCTGACTGATGAAGGCCAATGTGCCTAAAGCCTTTTTGACCACCTTGTCTACCTCTTTAGGAATTTCTTTAGTCAGAGGGTGGTGAATCTGGGGAATTCTTTGCCACAAGACGGCTGTGGAGGCCAAGTCAATGGATATATTTAAGGCAGAGAGAGATAGATTCTTGTTTTGTACGGGTCTCAGGGGTTATGGGGAGAAGTCAGGAGAATGGGGTTAGGAGGGAGAGATAGATCAGCCATGATTGAATGGCAGAGTAGACGATGGGCCGAATGGTCTAATTCTGCACCTATCACATGAACTTATGAAACATAGAAAATAAGTGCAGGGGGAGGCCATTCGGCCCTTCGAGCCAGCACCGCCATTCAATGTGATCATGGCTGATCATCCAAAATCAGTACCCCGTTCCTGCCTTCTCCTCATATTCCTTGATTCCTTTAGCCCTCCGAGTTAAATCTAGCTCTCTCCTGAAAACATCCAGTGAATCGGCCTCCACTCCCTTCTGTGGCAGAGAATTCCACAGATTCACAACTCTCTGGGTGAAGAATCTTTTTCCCATCTCAGTCCCAAATGGCCTACCCCGTATTCTTAAACTGTGGCCCCTGGTTCTGGACTCCCCCAACATGGGGAACATTTTTCCTGCATCTAGCCTGTCCAATCCCATAATAATTTTATATGTTTCTATAAGAAACCCTCTCATCCTTGTAAATTCCAGTGAATACAAGCCTAGTCGACCCTTTCTTTCATCGTATGTCATTATGAACGGCTGTATCTTTGACGCCTCTCTCAATGAAGGAGGAGGAGGAGGTGGTGGTGGACTGAGGAGAGGATCGGTGCTGATGTATGGATGGGTTAGGGGCAGTGCCCCGGGTCACGGAGGCTGTGGGGGTGACCCCGGGAGGTGAGGGGACCGCGCTTTCATGGGTCGACTTTTTTGTAGGGTTTGCACCCACCCCTCCAACTGGGCGTAGAGTTGCTGCCTCACAGCACCAGAGACTCGGGTTCAATCCCGACTACGGCTGCTGTCTGTATGGAGTTTGCACGTTCTCCCCGTGACCTGCGTGGATTTTCTCCGAGATCTTCGGTTTCCTCCCGCACTCCAAAGACGTGTAGGTTTGTTGGTTTATTGGCTTCAATAAAATTTGCCCCAATGTGTGTTGGACAGTGTATGTTTAGCTTAGTTTAGTTTAGAGATATCGCCTGGAAGGCCCTTCGGCCCACCGAGTCCGCACCGACCAATGATCCCTGTACACTAATGCCCCTGTCCCACTTAGGAAACCTGAACGGAAACCTCTGGAGCTTTTGTGCCCCACCCAAGGTTTCCGTGCAGTTCCTGGAGGTTTTTGTCAGTCTCCCTACCTGCTTCCACTACCTGCAACCTCCAGCAACCCCCTGCAACCTCCGGGAACCGCACGGAAACCTTGGGTGGGGTGCAAAGTCTCCAGAGGTTTCCGTTCAGGTTTCCTAAGTGGGACAGGGGCATAACATTACCCTACACACACTAGGGACAATTTAAATTTACACCAAGCCAATTAACCTACAAACCTGTACGCCTTTGGAGTGTGGGAGGAAATCGAAGATCATGGAGGAAACCCCACGCAGGTCACGGGGAGAACGTGCAAACTCCGTACAGACAGCACCCGTAGTTGGGATTGAACCCAGGTCTCCGGTGCTGCAACTCTACCGCTGCGCCACCGTGCCGCATTTAATTGAGCGGGGATCAGAAGAGGAAATAGGATTGAGGAACAAAGACGCACAGGCTTGTAGGCGAATTGGCTTGGTATAAATGTAAACTGTTCCTAGTGTGTGTGGGTAGGGGTAGGGTTAGTGTTATGGGCCTGTCCCACTTTTACGGGACTTTTCTGTTGAAAATCCAGCGGTGACCAGAAAGACGCTACGACTCTTTGGGCGACTGAGGAGACGACTCACGACCATACAGGCGACATGTCGCGGGGTGAAGCCTGTATGGTCGTGAGTAGTTGCCCAAAGAGTCGTGCCTTGTTCTGGTCGCCGCTCGATTTTCAACATGTTGAACATTTTCGGCGACCTGTAACGACCTATGACGGGTGTCGCCGAAAAAGTCACGTAGGAGGGACAGGCCCTTAAGTGTTAGTCATTAGACAATAGACATTAGGTGCAGGAGTCGGCCATAGTTGGAACATTTTCCCCTGATCCATCCTGCTGTCTCGAGGATTTGGTTCATTGGTACATCCAACTCCATAGCTGCCGACGTAGTTGCAGCCCTGGTGGAATAAGATTTGAATATGTTAGTATCCACCCCAGCTGTTAAAAACCTGTTTCAGCCATCTGGAAATAATTTGAACCGACACTTTTTTGTGGGTTTGTTTGTGGCTGATTAGTAGTGCCATCTCATAGCCTCAGATGTTTTTGGTGTTCTCCATATAGAACAATAATTGTCTCATTATACAGAGACGATATCTGTAGGGTAATCCCTAAATTTTATTTTGAGGCCTGATGATCCCGGTCTGTTCTGTTTGACTAATTCGTAATATGAAACGTTATATTCCTGTTGAAGAAGTCATATAGTCCAGCCTTAACTTATGTACGACTGTACCCTTAGTGCCGTGACCAAAGCCATCAGCATGACTGGTTTGTGCGTCAGTCTTTGCAGGGACAGAGCTGTTGCTGGAGACCAAGTCCTTAGCAACGTTAGGGCAATACTCATATCCCATTTAGAGAGTACCTGGTTCTTGGGGATAGATATTAAAAATTCCCCTCATAAGTTTGGTTACCAAGGGTGAGTCCCAACAGAATGACGCTCTGATTCTCGCCATAGATATGCTGATAGGGTACTTCTGGCGCAGTTAATGGCACTGTAACTGAGCCCCTCATCATAATGGAGGCCTGCCAGGAATTCGAGAACAGACGTTATGTTCATCGAACTGTAGGTGATGTTGTTTTTGTGACTATATATCTCCCATTTCCTGATGTATACCAGATATAGTTTTTGGTGGACTGTCTGTGGCCCGCTGAGATAATGTTCAATGTTCGGTCCGCCAGTCCCAGTTGCAGTAGAGTTTTCTTTAGACTCTACAAATTGATAGGTTTGTTGTTTTTGACATGGATGGGTTCCCCTGTTACGGGATGAACCAATAATCTGGTTGTTTCAGGATGGTGATGCATGGTTAAACCCCATGTTGAGTATCACAGGGAACCATGGTTAAGTAGGCCAATCGGCACTACCAATTAACAGACGCTGAGTCTTGTTGTATTTTTCGTAATACCCGACTGATGATGCAGAAAAGGAGAGAATGCATAGATAAACAATTGCCCCCTCAATGCAGTGAAAAGCTGTCCCAGGGTCTGGTTCCCAAGAAACACAGTTTGGTAACTGGTGATTAAGTCTTATTTTATTGAATTTGCGTGACCTGATGTCTGTCACTGAATTTTGGGTTACCTGGTAGGTAAGTAGCTGATATTCCAATATTTCTCTGGATACACCATTACCAAATTGTATTAGTCAGATTGTCACTCTGTAGTCTAACACGCTGGTGATTTGTCCCAGAGCAGTATGACTTTAGGCCATAGAACGCACCCCACATTTCCAGGTAGTTTATGCCCAGTGTCTGTGATAATGATGCCTCCTGTGCCTTTCATCTACCTCCACAGATGGAGATGGAAATTGGTAGTACCCCAACCAAGCGCACTGGCATCAGTTTGTAGCACCACTAAGGGTTTGCTGATAACGATAGGGTTGGAACAATGCCGAATGTTATCCCTCCACCATTTTAATTCCATAAGCTTTGATTGGTGGCTTATTGGTCTGTCGAAATGACCAGTATTAACTTTGAGTGTTTATATTTTGCCCTTTGTAGATTTTTGGTAATACAAAGGTCCAAATTGTGTGGCTGGAAAGGCAGACACTATATGCCAATTACCCTTGCTACCAATCTGATAGACGGTTCACTGATGTCAGTGGGGTTGTTGCAGGCCTCAGTTAAGACTGTAGCCTTGTCCTTTGGTAAAGTCACCGACATGTGAGCTGTCAATAGTGAACCCCAAATCATCCATTATGTTGGTAGGCGTTAGTTTAGATTTAACTGGATGGATGATAACCCCAGTTTTCACCCAATTGTATGGTGGCTGTTACAGCTAGTTTGGCCAACTCCAAAGTTATGCCCACAATTAGTATGATCATATGATTATGTATTTGGTAGAGCTCTATACTGCCAGAGCTGCCCCATCCAGTTGAATTTTTTAAAATAACGTTTGTGATCAGTCCGTGTAGGCACTGAATAGTCAGCATCTTTTAGGTCGATGCTAGCCATGGAGTAGCCTTTAGAAATCAGTCCTTTAGCAGTTACCAGTTCCCATTTTGTACTGAATATATAGTACAATGTATTCCAGCCAATCGTGTTGGGTTTACCCATTACCCCTTTTGCACAATTCAATGGTATATCCCTGGATACTGCTTAGGATAAAAGTGTCTGTAGTTAATATACACCATGTATCCAAAAGAGTGTAATCTCCCACCAATGTGTGTATTATCCACTCTTCCTATAATTTGTAAGGGACCAGACCCACCTACCTCCATTGTTACCAGTGGAAGTTTGCTTCTTCTGTGTGGTCTTCGTGGAGGTTGAGGCGCCGGTGTCTGGGTTTGTTTTTGGGTTGGGGGTTTGCGCATCTTCCAGAAAGGCCGGTCTGGGCTATGGTCTAAAAGACCGCTGTCCTGTATGCCCGGCCTTTGAGCTTTCACCAGCTTCTCTTGTTCTGCTGGTGGGTGCATAAGGGTGCTGTCTTTGGCTGTAGGAGATCCTTAATGTTGTCGCCTTTATGAGCCCCAGGGCTTTCCTAAGTCCTGCTCCGACATGTTTCCAGATGCTATTTCCACGACTGGAACATTCAGGGATGCGCAGTTTCCTGGTCCCAAGTATTTTTGCAGTGGTGTCCATCGTGGTCTGGCTGTATGTATTTGGACACCATGACCAGTAGATTTTGCCTTCCTGTACCCCCTGCACACTTGTAGTTTTGTTCGTCAAAACCCCTCTTCAGGGTCAGCCCAGAATTGACCCCCCCCCCCCCAGTACTCCCCTCTGACGAGGGAGATGCACTGTGCAGCCCTACAAGAGGTGCTGCTGTGGGTTTTACATAGTGCCCACAGTGACTAGACTCCATCTCCCGGAGTCTGTCATGTTGGAGCTCGGCTCCATAAGCCGCTCCAACCGGCTCCAGCGCTCACGGTCGCTGGCCGCCCAAAGTCTGACTCATCAGTCCTCAACTCTTTTGGTATTCTTCTTGCCTTCCCGCCCAGACGCAGTGTTTAATCTGGCCGGTGCGGGGGCGAAGTAGGGCACAGCTGTTCCCTTACGGGTGATTCCTGTGCCGCCGGCCGCTGCTGGCGTCCGCAACTCCGCGGTCTTCCCCCGCCAGCTTTGTCGCAGCTCTGGTCGACTTCTTTGCCTTGTGCATGTTTCCCCCACCTGTAGAACAGTATGGGAACAATAAAGACCGCAGTTTCACTTACCTGCAGGTCCAGGTTTAAACTGTCACTACAGGGAAACGTCGTTCCACCCCTTCTCCTGCCGTTTTCGACTTGTCAAAGTCGACGGCCCCATTCTGAATAGACTCCCACCCGGCCGTGGTGTTCTGGCCGGCGCGGGACCAAAAGTCGGCACAGCTGATCCCACTTAAGGTGCCTTGTGCCTTCAGCTGCTGCTGGCTCCCGCAACTTCGCGGTCCTCCCCAGCCAGCTTCACTCGCAGCACTTGTGGACACTATTTTGTCCAGCTTCCCCCCCCTGTGTAAAAACAGCGCGGGGACAAACACTACCGCAGAGTAAATCACTTACCTGCAGGACGCGGTTTCAAACTTACCGCTGCGGGGGAACGCTCCACCCCGCCTGTCGTTTCGCAAGCGTGAAAGCGATATGACACGCATGCGTCCTGGCGGGGTTCTTCACGTAGTCACGTGACTCCGAAGTAAAATTCCACAGACTCACCACTCTCTGTGAGAAAAAGTGTTTCCTCATCTCAGTTCTAAATGGCTTACCCCTTATTCTTAAACTGTGGCCCCCGGTTCTGGACTCCCTCCCCCCAACATTGGGAACATGTGTTCGGGGATCGCTGGTCGGTGCAGACTCGGTGGGCCGCTGGGCCTGTTTCCGCGCTGTAATCTCCAAACCAAACTAAACAACCCAAAACAGGGATGGGAAGCCATGAGACTATGACTCAACGGCAGGCTTGTCAGCCAAGATAAGGCCGACCTCAGGCTGAAATCTACTTTGAAGATTCGGCACTGAGACGGCCCGTAAACAACCGACACCTTTGATCCTTCCGTGCGGAGGAGGAGGAGGAGGCAGTCCTTGATCAGATTCCAGGTCCCATCATGCAGGATGTGAGATGTTCAGTCCAGGAAACACTGGAGCAGGAGATAAACTGGACACGATAATGGTGAAGTCATTGGCCATTAATTAAACCGAGAGAACCTTGCATGAATGAATGAATCAATGAATCAATTCATTAGACAATAGACAACAGGTGCAGGAGTAGGCCATTCGGCCCTTCGAGTCAGCACCACCATTCAATGTGATCATGGCTGATCATCCCCAATCAGTACCCTGTTCCTGCCTTCTCCCCATATCCACCGCTATCTTTAAGAGCCCGATCTAGCTCTCTCTTGAAAGCATCCAGAGCACCTGCCTCCACCGCCCTCTGAGGCAGAGAATTCCACAGACTCACCACTCTCTGTGAGAAAAAGTGTTTCCTCATCTCCGTTCTAAATGGCTTACCCCTTATTCTTAAACTGTGACCCATGGTTCTGGACTCCCCCAACATCGGGAACATGTTTCCTGCTTCTAGCGTGTCCAAGCCCTTAACAATCTTATATGTTTCAATGAGAAACCCTCTCATCCTTCTAAACTCCAGAGTGTACAAGCCCAGCTGCTCCATTCTCTCAGCATATGACAGACCCGCCATCCCGGGAATTAACCTTGTAAACCTACGCTGCACTCCCTCAATAGCAAGAGTGTCCTTCCACAAATTAGGGGACCAAAACTGCACACAATACTCCAGGTGTGGTCTCACTAGGGCCCTGTACAACTGCAGAATTAATTAATTGTTTGGTAAGTTTATTGGCCAAGTATTCACATACAAGGAATTTGCCTTGGTGCTCCGCCCGCAAGTGACAACATGGCATACAGTGACAGTTAGGAATGACACATAAAACATTAGACATTAATAATAAAACGTTATTGATTAAACATGTGAATTATATAAAATACCTGAGCATGGAAGCCAGGATAGGGCCTAGAGAGGCACGGTGGCACAGTGCTAGAGTCACTGCCTCACAGCGCCTGGGGGACCCAGTTTCCATCCTGGCCATGGATACTGCTTGAACATTCTCCCCGTCACCTGAAATAGACACGAAATGCTATAGTAACTCAGCGGGACAGGCAGCATCGGTGGAGAGAAGGAATGGGTGACGTTTCGGGTCGAGACCCTTCTTCAGACCGAGAGTGACAGTAAAGGGTATCGAGAGATATAGATAATGATGTAGAGAGATGTAGAACAAATGGATGAAAGATATGCAAAAAAGTAAGAATGATAAAGGAAACAGGCCATTGTTAGCTGTAGCTTTTTTTTTTGAATTGAATACCTTTATTGTCATTCAGACCTTACGGTCTGAACGAAATTTCGTGCCTGCAGTCATACATACATCATACAATAATAAACAACAATAAACACAAATTAACATCCACCACAGTGAGTCCTCCAAGCACCTCCTCACTGTGGTGGAGGCAAAAATCTTAGGGTTACTGTCTCTTCCCTCCTCTTCTCCCTCTGCGCTGAGGCGATTCCCCACCGGGCGATGGCACAACAGTCCCACGTCTCACCGAACCCCGCGAATGGGCCGGTTCAAACACCGCGGCCCGGGGGTGGTCGAAGCTGCCGCCCTCCAGTCCAGCACACGCAGCCGCTGGCCCGCGGCTCAACCCAGGACTCAGGTCACCGCCGCCAGAACGCCGTCCCAGCCACCGGAGCACCGTTCCAGCCCCGAGCCGGATCGCCCTCACGTGAGTACCGTTCCTCCCTCGGGCTGGGCCGCTCCGACGGGAGTGCCGTTCCACCCTCGGGCTGGGCCACTCCGACGGGAGTGCCGTTGCACCCTCGGGCTGGGCCACTCCGACGGGAGTGCCGTTCTCCCTCGGGCTGGGCCACGCCGACGGGAGTGCCGTTACTCCCTCGGGCTGGGCCACTCCGACGGGAGTGCCGTTGCACCCTCGGGCTGGGCCACTCCGAGCTAGGTGATAATGAGAAGCTGGTGTGACTTGGGTGGGGGAGGGATGGAGACAGAGGGAATGCCGGGCTTACTGGAAGGTAGATAAATCAATATTCATACCACTGGGCTGTAAGCTGCCCAAGCGAAATATGAGATGCTGTTCCTCCAATTTGCATTTAGCCTCACTCTGACAATGGAGGAGGCCCAGGACAGAAAGGTCAGTGTGGGAATGGGAAGGAGAATTAAAGTGCCAGGCAACCGGGAGATCAGGTAGGTCCAGGGGGACTGTGCGACGGTGTTCAGCGAAACGATCGACCGAGGGAAAGTGTCTAGCGAAACGACTGTGACCCGCCTGGGTTTTCTCCGGGATCTCCGGTTTCCTCCCGCACTCCGAAGGACAATGAATGAAATGGAATTTCTTTCGGCAGAGTTGGGCCTTTAAGTGTCATGATCAGAGAGTTGTAGCTATGGAATATAGGACCATGAACCAGGCTCTTTGGCCCACCGAGTCCACGCCAACCATCCCCCTGAGAAGTTAATGGATGGCGGAGGCTTAACAAAAACCCAGCACATACTGGAATGTCGAGCTAAGCTCAATGGCTGAACAATCTCAAGCAGCATCTCTGGAGAACATGGACAGGTGATGTTTCTTGTCGCGAGTTATATAAGATTAGTAATGGGCCTGTCCCACTGACACGACTTTTTCGTCGACTGCCTCCACCCGTTGAAAATCCAGCGGCGACCAGAAAGACGCTACGACTCTTTGGGCGACTGAGGAGACGACTCACGACCATACAGGCTACATACAGGCGACATGTCGCGGGGTGAAGCCTGTATGGTCGTGAGTAGTTGCCCAAAGAGTCGTACCTTGTCCTGGATTTTCAACATGTTGAAAATTTTCCGTGGCCTGTAACGACCTATCGGCAGTCGCCGAAAAAGTCGCATAAGTGGGACAGGCCCATTAGGGTTTGGACACACTAGAGGCAGGAAACGTGTTCCCAATGTTGGGGGAGGCCAGAACCAGGGGCCATAGTTTAAGAAAAGGGGTAAGCCATTTAGAACGGAGATGAGGAAAAATCTTTCCTCACAGAGAGTGGTGTGTCTGTGGAATTCTCTGCCTCAGAGGGCGGTGGAGGCAGGTTCTCTGGATGCTTTCAAGAGAGAGCTAGAAAGGGCTCTTAAAAATAGCGGAGTCAGGGGATATGGGGAGAAGGCAGGAACGGGGTACTGATCGGGGATGATCAGCCATGATCACATTGAATGGCGTTGCTGGCTCGAAGGGCTGAATGGCCTACTCCTGCACCTATTGTCTATTGTCTATTGACCTTTTTTCAGCCTGCAGAAGGACCCCAATCCAAAATGTCATCTATTCATGGTCTCCCTAGAACTAGTGAGAACAGGTCATCGACTGGTCGACTTAGACTGAATGGGCCGAAGGGCCTGTTGCCATGCTGCATATCAAACCAGAAACTAGAATCTTAAGAAGCATCCAGGTTAAGTACAGAATGCTATGGAACAAATTATGAGACATTTATTTTAGTTTAAGGATACAACGTGGAAACATGCCCTTTGCCCCACTGAGTCCACACCGACCAACGATAACTAAGTTCACTAAGTACGTAAGTAAGTTTTATTTATATAGCACGTTTTAAGTCAACTCGCATTGACACCAAAGTGCTTTACATAAAATAGATAATAAGTTTCCATACAAACCAGAGAAAAAGGTTAAAAAAGTTACACTAGTTCTATCTTATCCCACTTTCCCATCCTACACATCAAGGACAATCTGGAAAAGCCAATTAACCTACAAACCTGTACGTCTTTGGAGTGTGGGATGAAACTGAAGCACCCGGAGAAAACCCCACGCAGGTCACGGGGAGAACGTACAAACTCCGTACAGACAGCACCCGTAGTCAGGATGGAACCCGGGTCACTGGCGCCGTGAGGCAGCAACTCTACCGCTGCGCCACCGTGCTGCCCCGACTAGTAGCGGAAAGTACAAAGGTCGGCAGGAGCACGGTGGGCCGAAGGGCCTTGTTTCTGTGCTGTTCGTCTCTGTGACTCTGCAAACAAGCCTTTCGAAAGGAGATGAGGAGAAATTTCTTTAGTCAGAGGGTGGTGAATCTGTGGAATTCTTTGCCACAGAAGGCTGTGGAGGCCAAGTCAGTGGATATTTTTAAGGCAGAGATAGATAGATTCTTGATTAGTACGGGTGTCGGGGGTCACATACAAACATAGAAAATAGGTGCAGGAGTAGGCCATTCAGCCCTTCGAGCCTGCACCGCCATTCAATATGATCATGGCTGATCATCCAACTCAGTATCCTGTACCTGCCTTCTCTCCATACCCCCTGATCCCGTTAGCCACAAGGGCCACATCTAACTGCCTCTTAAATATAACCAATGAACTGGCCTCAACTACCCTCTGTGGCAGAGAGTTCCAGAGATTCACCACTCTCTGTGTGAAAAATGTTCTTCTCATCTCGGTTCTAAAGGATTTCCCCCTTATCCTTAAGCTATGACACCTTGTCCTGGACTTCCCCAACATCGGGAACAATCTTCCTGGGTTATGGGGCGAAGGCAGGAGAATGGAGTTGGGAGGGAGAGATAGATCAGCCATGATTGAGTGGCGGAGTAAATGATGGCCTCATTCAGCTCATATAACTTATGAACATGCAATCTGTTATCAGACAACTGAACCATCCTACCACAACTACAGAGCCATCCTGAATTACTATCAACCTCATTGGAGACTCTCGGGCTATCCTAGCTGAGACTTTATCTTGCACTAAACGTTATTCCCTTTATCCTGTATCTGTACACTGTGAATGATGCTATTGGAAACTTGTATTGTCTTTCCGCTGGTAGTCAAAAATGCTGGAGAAACTCAGCGGGTGAGGCAGCATCTATGGAGCGAAGGAAATAGGCAACGTTTCGGGTCAAAACCCTTCTTCAGGCTTGTCTTTCCGCTGACTGGTTAGCTCCCTGTACCTATCAGCCAACAATGTACCATTCTCTATTTCCTTGATCAACTGGACTAAACCTGGTCGGTGGGGGTACTTTTTTTGTTTTTTTTAGTATGTTTGAATGTATGTTTTTAATGCTTCTTTGTGTGTCTTGTGTGGGGGATGGTGTGTGGGGGGGTAAGGGGTGAAACCGTTTCGGTCGCCTCCTCCACGGAGAGGCGACTTTTTCCAGGTCGCCTCCCCCGTGGCCTAACAGCAAGATCGGCGCGGCCTTTCCCGGAGACGCGACTGGGGCTTCAGCGGCGGGCGCAGCGTGGACTCTCGGCATGGAGCGGGTGAACCCTCGCTGGAGGGGATCGCTCCGTTTCGCTGGCCCGTGGTGGCCGGCAGCCTGAAGCCGCGGTCTGCAGAGTTCCAGCTGGCGCGGCGTCTGCAGCCCGGGATCTCACGTTGGGGACCCGGGGGGGAAGAAGAAGCTCCGAATGCCGGCCCGCGGTCAACCTCTACCGCGGGCGCCGTGGCAACTTACCATCAGGAGCGGGGTCCCTCGCCGGGGACCCATGGAGAGGAGCTCCAGATCGCCGGCCCTGCGGTCTGCGGTGCTTCAGGCTGCGGCGCGAATTTTAAATCTACGACCGCCGGCCTGCGGCCTACACCAGCCTGAAGCCGCGGTCTCTGATGGGGAAGAGCCGATTCAGGACTTACCTGGACTTTTACCTTGTCCTTTTACCATCTGGACGCCCGCAGCGGTGGCTGCGGAGGGTGGAGGTCCCGACCACGGGGGAAAATGGAGGAGGACTGGCCAAATGTTGTGCCTTCCACCACAGTGATGAATGCTATGGTGGATGTTTGTGTGAAATTTTTATTGTGTATTGTGTGTTCTTTATCATTGTACCGCTGCTGACAAATTCATTTCACTTGCCCAACTTGCCCATACTGACCTACATGTCCCGTCTACACTGGTCCCACCTGCCTACATTTGACCCATATCTCTCTAAACGTGTCCTATCCACGTACACTGTAAATGGCTCGATTGTTATCATGGATTGTCTTTCCGCTGACTGGATAGCACGCACCAAAAGCTTTTCACTGTACCTCGGTACACGTGACAATAAACTAAACTAAACATTCAGAAGCACCCTTGATAATGAGTCGCTCTGGAACAAACATGGAACAGCTATATGGAACCATTAACGGTAAGGTCATAGTTTGTTTTAGTTTAGAGATACAGCGCGGAAACAGGCCATTCGGCCCACCGAGCCCGTGACGACCGTCGATCTCCGCATATTCAAACTATCCTACACACACTAGGGACAATTTTACGTTTATACCAAGCCAATTAATCTACAAACCTGTACGTCTTTGGAGTGCGGGAGGTAAGCGGAGATCCCGGAGAAAATCCACGCAGGTCACGGGGAGAACGTGCAAACTCCGTACAGGCAGCACCCGTAGTCGGGATCGAACCCGGGTCTCCGGCGTTGCAAGCGCTGCAAGGCAGCAACTCTACCGCTGCGCCATCGTGCCACCATCTCATATATAAGACATTATATATATACATCATAGTGCTGCCTTGTTCAAGGCTGGGAGTCTTGACGACTTGGATTAACAGTTCAACGTCATAAGGTTGTAAGTGATAGGAGCCGAATTAGGCCATTCGACCCATCAGGTCTACTCCGCCATTCAATCGTGGCTGATCTATCTCTCCCTCATAACCCCATTCTCCTGCCTTCTCCCCATAACCAATGACACCCGTACTAATCAAGGATCTATCTACTTCTGCCTTAAGTATATCAATTATCGTGGCCTCACAGATTCACCACCCTCTGGCTAAAGAAATTCCTCCTCATCTCCTTTCTTATTTATTTATTTATTTATTTATTTAAAAACAGTTTATTAAATTTATTTCTGAAGGAACATTCTTTAGTCCTAGACTCTCCCACCAGTGGAAGCATCATCTCCCCATCAACTCTATCCAGGCAAGTTTCAATGAGGTCCCCCCTCTCATCTTTCTAAACTCCAGCGAATAAAGGCCCAGTGCCGTCAAAGGTAAGTACAAAGGCAGGTAGGGGTAGACAACAGACAATAGGTGCAGGAGTAGGCCATTCGGCCCTTCGAGCCAGCACCGCCATTCAATGTGATCATGGCTGATCATCCCCAATCAGTACCCCGTTCCTGCCTTCTCCCCATATCCCCTGACTCCGCTATTTTTAAGAGCCCTATCTAGCTCTCTTTTGAAAGCATCCAGAGAACCGGCCTCCACTGCCCTTTAAGGCAGAGAATTCCACAGACTCACCATTCTCTGTGAGAAAAAGTATTTCCTCGTCTCCGTTCCAAATGGCTTACTCCTTATTCTTAAACTGTGGCCCCTGGTTCTGGACTCCCCCAACATCGGGAACTTGTTTCCTGCCTCTAGCGTATCCAAACCCTTAACAATCTTATATGTTTCAATGAGATTCCCTCTCATCCTTCTAAACTCCAGAGTGTACAAGCCTGAGAATTATGAGAAACATAATTTTATATGTTTCAATAAGATGTTGTTCGGCAAGGTGGGCCGAATGTACCTTGTTTGATCATGATCAGCCATGATCCCAGGCGGTGATGGGCCGAATGGCCTACTCCTGCACCTATTGTCTATTGTCTATTGTTTCCATGCTGTTTGCCTGTGTGACCTTCTTTGCTAGCTGGTTCTCCAGCGGTGGTGAAACGGTTAATGAGGCTGCCTTGGAAAGCTACAGACCGGTCCCA
This sequence comes from Amblyraja radiata, assembly GCF_010909765.2. Taxonomy (NCBI): domain Eukaryota; kingdom Metazoa; phylum Chordata; class Chondrichthyes; order Rajiformes; family Rajidae; genus Amblyraja; species Amblyraja radiata. The sequence goes on from NC_045956.1 coordinate 184,691,745, forward strand.
GAAACAGACTAATCCTTCTTGACGGCTCTTCGGAGAAGGACCCCTTGGAAAAAATGTTGGCAAGTCCTCCCGGCCCCAGGGGGACGAGGGGGGAAAGTGAGCTCGGAGTACAGTGAGTGGCAACGGCCCATTAATCACACAGTCAGGGGCCGCAGAGAGAGAGAGATGGCCAACGTGAAGGGAAACTGCAATCTGTTCTGGCCGCCGTCCCTTTCCAGTCAGAGTCACCGCCATTTACTTACAGCCGTCAGCTCATGAATCTGGCCGGGAGCTGTGGAAAGGAACGAGAGGGGGGGGGGGGGGGAGGGGGGGGGTGGGGGGGGGGGGTGGGAGTGGGGGGGGGAAGCAAAAAAGTGAAGTTAAAAAAAAAAAATCACAAAAAAGTTGCGACAAGGCTCTTGAAGATAGCGGAAACATTGAAACATATAAGATAGTTAAGGGTTTGGAACATTTTTTCCTGCATCTAGCTTGTCCAGTCCTTTTATAATTTTATATGTTTCTATAAGATCCCCCCTCAATCTTCTAAACTCCAGTGAATACAAGCCTAGTCTATCCAGTCTTTCTTCATATGAAAGTCCTGACATCCCAGGAATCAGTCTGGTGAACCTTCTCTGCACTCCCTCTATGGCAAGAATGTATTTCCTCAGATTAGGAGACCAAAACTGTACGCAATACTCCAGGTGTGGTGTCACCAAGACCCTGTACAACTGCAGTAGAACCTCCCTGCTCTTCTACTCAAATCCTTTTGCTATGAATGCTTAGGAAGGAGATGAGGAGGAATTTCTTTAGTCAGAGGGTGGTGAATCTGTGGAATTCTTTGCCACAGAAGGCTGTGGAGGCCAAGTCAATGGATATTTTTCAGAGATTCACAAATTCTTGATTAGTGCGGTTGTCAGGAGTTATGGGAAGAAGGCAGGAGAATGGGTTCGGAGGGAGAGATAGATCAGCCATGATTGGGGACCAGTCTTACTGTCTCCGATATCCGACCAGTCTTTCTGTCTCTGACTATATTTTGCTATGTTGTTACGTTCTCCCAGCTAGCAATGACCATTTCTACAGTTTCCTTCATCTCCATTCCCTTTGTTCTGCGTCCTGCTTTCACACCTTACACTTCCTTATCTATGTATCTCCCTCTGGCCCGACATCACACAGAGTGTTGTGAGTCTGTGGAATTCTCTGCCTCAGAGGGCGGTGGAGGCAGGTTCTCTGGATACTTTCAAGAGGGATCTAGATAGGGCTCTTAAAAATAGCGGAGTCAGGGGATATGGGGAGAAGGCAGGAACAGGGTACTGATTGGGGATGATCAGCCATGATCACAATGAATGGCGGCGCTGTCTCGAAGGGCTGAATGGCCTACTCCTGCACCTATTGTCTATTGTCTATTGTCTAAAGGATGGATGTTTGTGAATCCTCTGGCCGTCGTTGGAATTAGTTAGTTAGTTAGTTAGTTAGTTAGTTAGTTAGTTAGTTAGTTAGTTAGTTAGTTAGTTGGTTATGTAGGTAGTTAGTTAGTTGGTTGGTTAATTGGTTAGTTGGTTAGTTAGTTAGTTAGTTAGTTAGTTAGTTAGTTAGTTAGTTAGTTAGTTAGTTAGTTAGTTAGTTAGTTAGTTAGTTAGTTAGTTAGTTAGTTAGTTAGTTAGTTAGTTAGTTAGTTAGTTAGTTAGTTAGTTAGTTAGTTAGTTATGCAGGAGGGAACTGCAGATTCTGATTTAAGCCAAAGATAGACACAAAATGCTGGAGTAACTCAGCGGGACAGGCAGCATCTCTGGAGAGAAGGAATGGGTGACGTTTCAGGTCGAGACCCTTCTTCAGACTGATGTCAGGAGAGAGGGAGATACATAGATAAGGAGGTGTAAGGTGTGTATGACAGAGCCTAGGTGGAAGCTTCTTTAGTCCTAGTCTGTACCACACAACCTCCACCGCCCTCAGAGGAACTGGTGTCAGGGGTTATGGGGCGAAGGCAGGACAATGTGGTTAGGAGAGAGAGATGGATCAACCATGATTGAATGACAGAGTAGACTTAATGGGCCGATCGGCCTAATTCTACTCCTAGAATTTCATTATAGTGTCAATAGAGGACTATGTTTACATACTGTGTCTGTTTTCTCCAGAGTTGTGCTTGCCCCGCTGAGTTACTCCAGCACTTTGTGTCTTTTATTTGTTACCAACCCCTTCAGTTCATTTCAACACCGCCCTAAAGGGCACGGCCCCACTTCCTTGGATGAAGAGAGCAGTGTTAATATGGACAGTCTACTTCAGGTTTGTTTAGTTTCGTCTAGTTTTAGAGATACAGCATGGGACCAGGCCCTTCGGCCCACCGAGTCCACACCGCGATCACCCGTACACTAGTTCCATACTGCACACCAGGGACAATTTCACCAAAGCCGACTAATCTACAGACCTGCATGTCTTTGGGATGTGGGAGGAAACCGGAGCACCCGGAGAAAACCCACACGGTCCCAGAAAGAAGGTACAAACTTCGTAGCCAGTGGGTGGTGAATGTGTGGAATTCATTGCCACAGGTGGCTGTGGAGGCCAAGTCTAGTTTAGTTTGGAGATACAGCGTGGAAACAGGCCCTTCGGCCCACCGAGTCCGTGCCGACCAGCGATCCCCGCACACTAACACCACCCAACACACAGGGGGCAATTTTACAAATATATCACGCCAATTGGCCTACAGACCTGTACGTCTTTGGAGTGTGGAAGGAAAGCGGAGATTCTGTGGAATTCTGTGGAATTCTCTGCCTCAGAGGGCGGTGGAGGCCAGTTCTCTGGATACTTTCAAAGGAGAGCTAGAGGCAAGAGTCAAGAGTTCAAGAGAGTTTATTGTCATGTGTCCCTGATAGGACAATGAAATTCTTGCTTTGCTTCAGCACAACAGAACATAGTAGGCATTGACTACAAAACAGATCAGTGTGTCCATATACCATTATACAATGTGTCCATATACCATTTCATCAAAACTAAGGCATTATGGATAGAGAACTGGCTGGCAAACAGGAAGCAAAGAGTAGGAGTAAACGGGTCCTTTTCACAATGGCAGGCAGTGACTAGTGGGGTACCGCAAGGCTCAGTGCTGGGACCCCAGCTATTTACAATATATATTAATGATCTGGATGAGGGAATTGAAGGCAATATCTCCAAGTTTGCGGATGACACTAAGCTGGGGGGCAGTGTTAGCTGTGAGGAGGATGCTAGGAGACTGCAAGGTGACTTGGATAGGCTGGGTGAGTGGGCAAATGTTTGGCAGATGCAGTATAATGTGGATAAATGTGAGGTTATCCATTTTGGTGGCAAAAACAGGAAAGCAGACTATTATCTAAATGGTGGCCGACTAGGAAAAGGGGAGATGTCATGGTACACCAGTCATTGAAAGTGGGCATGCAGGTGCAGCAGGCAGTGAAGAAAGCGAATGGTATGTTAGCTTTCATAGCAAAAGGATTTGAGTATAGGAGCAGGGAGGTTCTACTGCAGTTGTACAGGGTCTTGGTGAGACCACACCTGGAGTATTGCGTACAGTTTTGGTCTCCAAATCTGAGGAAGGACATTATTGCCATAGAGGGAGTGCAGAGAAGGTTCACCAGACTGATTCCTGGGATGTCAGGACTGTCTTATGAAGAAAGACTGGATAGACTTGGTTTATACTCTCTAGAATTTAGGAGAATGAGAGGGGATCTTATAGAAACTTACAAAATTCTTAAGGGGTTGGACAGGCTAGATGCAGGAAGATTGCTCCCGATGTTGGGGAAGTCCAGGACAAGGGGTCACAGCTTAAGGATAAGGGGGAAATCCTTTAAAACCGAGATGAGAAGAACTTATTTCACACAGAGAGTGGTGAATCTCTGGAACTCCCTGCCACAGAGGGTAGTCGAGGCCAGTTCATTGGCTATATTTAAGAGGGAGTTAGATGTGGCCCTTGTGGCTAAGGGGATCAGAGGGTATGGAGAGAAGGCAGGTACGGGATACTGAGTTGGATGATCAGCCATGATCATATTGAATGGCGGTGCAGGCTCGAAGGGCCGAATGGCCTACTCCTGCACCTAATTTCTATGTTTCTATTATTGATGTTTTGATGAAATGCAGTGAGCAAACGCGATAATCCCCGATATTTTCGATATTTATATCTGCACGGCTAACAACTTCTGCTGTTGTTGCCCCTTCAGCTCCCTCTTGTCTTTACCTTCATTTTTCTTTATCTTCTGGACTGTAAAGTAGGATAACTGTGCCTCACGGTCATCCCGACTGGCACAGTTATTTACAGCTCAAAAACTAACCGTTTTCGCGGTTTTTAACGGGTGTGAAAGTGCGCGTTTCCAGCATTAATAACGTACTGGAAGTGACGTTTGTACCCCAGTTGGATTTTGCAGTCACGTGGGTGAGGATCTATGATCCAGTGACCTTTCGTGAAATCACCCTATACGTAAATACACACATGAATAAATAAACTGATAAATAACAGATAATGTGTTATTAATGTTCAGAGTTTTGTCCGAGCCAGGTTTAATAGCCTGATGGCTGTGGGGAAGTAGCTATTACTGAACCTGGTTGTTGCAGTCTTCAGGCTCCTGTACCTTCTATCTGAAGGTAGCAGGGAGATGAGTGTGTGGCCAGGATGGTGTGGGTCTTTGATGAGCTAGATAATGCTCTTAAAGATAGCGGAGTCAGGGGATATGGGGAGAAGGCAGGAACGGGGTACTGATTGGGGATGATCAGCCATGATCACATTGAATGGCGGTGCAGTGTACAGTTCATCAATGGGTATGAACGTTAACTTCGCGAACTTCAAGTAGCCCTTGCTTTTCTTCTCTCTCCATCCCGCTCTCTTTCCAGTTCTCCGACCAGTCTTACTGTCTCCGACCACATTTTATCCATTTGCTTTGTTGTTAACTTCACCCAACTAACAATGATCTATTCTACATTGTCTTTGATCTCCATTCCATTTCCCATGTTTTCACACCTCACACTTCCTTATCTATCTGTCTCCCTCCCTCCCCCCCCTAACATCAGTCTGAAGAAGAGACTCGACCCAAAAGATTGTTAAGGGTTTGGACACGCTAGAGGCAGGAAACATGTTCCCGATGTTGGGGGAGTCCAGAACCAGGGGCCACACAGTTTAAGAATAAGGAGTAAGCCGTTTAGAACAGAGACGAGGAAACTCTTTTTCTCACAGAGATTGGTGAGTCTGTGGAATTCTCTGCCTCAGAGGGCGGTGGAGGCCGGTTATCTGGATGCTTTCAAGAGAGAGCTAGATAGGGCTCTTAAAAATAGCGGAGTCAGGGGATATGGGGAGAAGGCAGGAACGGGGTACTGATTGTGGATGATCAGCCATGATCACATTGAATGGCGGTGCTGGCTCGAAGGGCCAAATGGCCTACTCCTGCACCTATTGTCTATTGTCTATTGTGAGGCAGCAACTCTACTGCTGCGCCTCAAAGTGATGCCAGTGATTAGTGCAACCAATATGTACTTGAATAGAGTCAGTTTGCCCAGTCGGTCAAAGTGAAAAGAGCAATTTTCTTTACTGAAGGATTAGTCTCAGGGGATTTCCAACCTGCCTCTTCCTTGGTGGATCTCTCTTTGTAGTGAGGAGAGGAGAGAATTGCTGCCAGGGTGACTTGCCTGCTGTTTACGTCAGCGCTTGATGTGTCTATTACAGTCCAGGAACTTCACGAAAGGCAAGAAATGAAACAAAACCACTGTCCTGAAGGCAGACACAAAAAACCTTGAGTAATCCCACGGTACGAGTTCATTCCAAGAGCTCTCCCGAGTTTAAATAAAATCAAACTCGTGGTAAGCACGGAGAATGAACGTAGCGGGTACGTGGGAGCTCGGGGACGTCTCTTAGCGGCTCGTAACGCTAACGGCAGGTACTGGGGAAGACTCGCTAACGGCAGGTAAGCACGGGAAGACTCGCGAAGATTTTTCAACATGTTGAAAAATGTCCACGAGAGCTCCGAGTACCGACGAGCGGCCATTACCGTAAATCTCCCAGTTCGAATCAGGGCAAACTCGGGAGAGCTCTTGGAATGAACTCGTACCGTGGGACAGGGGTTTAACTCAATGGCGCAGAGGTAGAGTTGCAGCCTTACAGCGCCAGAGTCCCCGGTTCGATCCCGACTACTGGTGCTGTCTGTATGGAGTTGGTACGTTCTCCCCGTGACCCTCGTGGGTTTTCTCCGGGTGCTCCGGTTTCCTCCCACACTCAAAAGGCGTACAGGTTTGTAGGTTGATTGGCTGGGTGTTAATGGAAATTGTACCTAGTGTGTGCAGGTTAATGTTAGTGTGTGTGGATCGCTGGTCGGTGCGGACTCGACGGGCCGAAGGGCCTATACCCACTCTGTATCTCTAAACTAAACTAAACTAAACTAATATACTTGAGGTTGGGGAAAACAAAATTACAAAGAAGTTAGCAGGGAATATGGGAACTCTACCAAAGAGTTAGCACCCCAACAATGGGCTGAATGGCCTCCCTCCCGAGCTGTTGGGTTTAGTTCAGAGATACAGCGTATTGATTGGGGATGATCAGCCATGATCCCATTGAATGGCGGTGCTGGCTCGAAGGGCCCAATGGCCTACTCTCGCACCTATTGTCTATGTTTCTATGTTTCTGTTTCTAGAAAACAGGCCCTTCGGCCCATCGAGTCTGCACCAACAAGCCATCCCCACACAACCAACACAACCCGACACACACTGGGGTTAATTCTCCAATTATACCAAGCCAAGTAACCTACAAACCTGTACGCCTTTGGAGTGTGGGAGGAAAGCGAAGACCCTGGGGAAAAACCCACGCAGGTCACGGGGAGAAGGTGCAAACTTGCTACACACAGCACCCGTAGTCGGGATGGAACCCGGGTCTGTGGAGCTGCAACCGTTGGAAGGCAGCAATTCTACCGCTGCGCCACAGTGCCGCCCTTGACAAAAGAGATCTTGACTGAATTCCAGGTCTTTTGCTTTCCGAAGACCCTCTCCCCTTCCCCCTCCACAGAGAACAGCCTGGCCAATTTCCTCGTTTCCTTTAAACAAGAGGAAAGTATTTTCGGCTTGAAGTTGTCCTCACGGCCCTCAATCTTCTCCTTACCTGAAAAAAAAATCAGCGCCTGCGCCGAGCTAACCCGTTACTGGTTGTCTAGAGATACGGCGTGGAAACGGGCCCTTGGTCCCACTGAGTTGGCACCGACCAGCCATCACCCCGCACACTAGCACTATGCACCAGACGTGAGGGATATACCAAAGCCAACTATCCTGCACGTCTGTGGAGTTACCCCCGCTATACAAGAAGGCAGCAAAGCAGAAGTGGAAACTGGAGGCTGGTTCGTCTAACTTCTATAGCTAAACCATTCTAATCCCGGTATCCTTCTGAGGGTCCTTTCTAAATGGAATGGGATATATGTGGCGCAGCGGTAGAGTTGCTGCCTTTTTAGAACGGAGACGAGGAAATACTTTTTCTCACAGAGAGTGGCGAGTCTGTGGAATTCTCTGCCTCAGAGGGCGGTGGAGGCCGGTTCTCTGGATACTTTCAATAGAGAGCTAGATAGGGCTCTTAAAGATAGCGGAGTCAGGGGATATGGGGAGAAGGCAGGAACGGGGTACTGATTGGGGATGATCAGCCATGATCACATTGAATGGTGGTGCAGGCTCGAAGGGCCGAATGGCCTACTCCTGCACCTATTGTCTATTGTCTATATACAGTGGTTGGTAATATTTCAGAGTCCATTATAGCGGATGAGTTTAGAGTCATAGAGTGATACAGTGTGGAAACAGGTCCTTCGGCCCAACTTGCCAACACCGGCCAACAATGTCCCAGCTATACTAGTCACACCTGCCTGCATTTGGTCCATATCCCTCCAAACCTGTCCTATCCATGTACCGGTTGAACTGTTTCTTAAACGTTGGGATAATCCCAGCCTCAACCATCTTGTTCCATACACCCACTGTGTGTAAAAAGTTACCCCTCAGATTCCTATTAAATCTTTTCCCCTTCACCTTGAACCTATGTCTTCTGGTCCTCGATTCACCTACTCTGGGCGTGAGATTCTGTGCATCTTAGAAGTTAGGAGTACTGAGGAGTACTTAGAAGTCCATGGTAAAATAGGCCAAAGTCAGCATGGTTTTCCAAAGGGAAGACCTTGCCTGACGAATCTGCTGGAATTCTTTCAAGAATTAAACAGCAGGACAGATAAAGGAGAGTCAGTAGATGTTGTTTACCTAGATTTTCAGGAAAGCCTTTGATAAAGTACCGCATGTGAGGCTGCTAAGGAAGATGAGGGCCCACGGTATCAAAGGGCAGATACTAGCATGGATAGCAGGTTGGCTGGATGGCAGAAGGCACAGAGTGGCAATAAAGGGGGCTTTTTCTGGTTTGGCTGCCAGTGACTAGTGGAGTCCCGCAAGGGTCGGTGTTGGGGCCGCTACTCCTCACGTTGTACATTAATGATTTGGACGAGGGGATTGAAGGCTTTGTGGACAAGTTTGCGGATGATACGAAATGAGGTGGAGGGGCAGGTAGAGTGGAGAATGCAGGGACTCTGCAGAAGGACTTGGACAGGTTGGGAGAGTGGGCAGAGAAGTGGCAGATGGAATATAGTGTAGCAAAGTGTGGAGTCGTGCATTTTGGTCGTAGGAATAAAGGCGTAGACTATTTTCTAAATGGGGAGAGAATCCAGAAATCGGAGGTGCAAAGGGACTTGGGAGCGCTGGTGCAGGATTCCCAAAAAGTTAATAGACAATAGACAATAGACAATAGGTGCAGGAGTAGGCCATTCGGCCCTTCCAGCCAGCACCGCCATTCAATGTGATCATGGCTGATCATCCACAATCAGTACCCCGTTCCTGCCTTCTCCCCATATCCCCTGACTCCGCTATTTTTAAGAGCCCTATCTAGCTCTCTCTTGAAAGCATCCAGAGAACCGGCCTCCACCACCCTCTGAGGCTGAGAATTCCACAGACTCACCACTCTCTGTGTGAGAAAAAATGTTTCCTTGTCTACGTTCTAAATGGCTTACTCCTTATTCTTAAACTGTGGCCCCTGGTTCTGGACTCCCCCAACATCGGGAACATGTTTCCTGCCTCTAGCGTGTCCAAGCCCTTAACAATCTTATATGTTTCAATTTGTTCCCCTCTCATCCTTCTAAACTCCAGAGTGTACAAGCCCAGCTGCTCCATTCTCTCAGCAAATGACAGTCCCGCCATCCCGGGAATTAACCTCGTGAACCTTGTAAATCCGGAAGTGGCTGCGCTGCCTTGCAGCTGCGGCTCGCCTGCAGTCCGTTTGTCTTTTCTGTTTTTTGTTTTCATTTGTCCCGTTGTTGCAGTTTATTTCGGTTTATTTAGTTGTGTATGTGTGAGGGGGTGGGTGTGGTATGTTTTTTGACTCTTCCTTTGGGGGGGGATGCGACCTTTCCTGCCGTATCCCCCGTCTCCGTGTCCGTCTGCGCTGAGGCCTATCGCGGAGCTGGCGGCCTCCAACTGCGACCGACCTCGAGGCTGCGGAGGCAGAGCCAGGACTTACCAACGCGAGGCTGGCCGACCGGGGCTGTGGTTGCGGTGCGACCCAACTTCCGACCCGACTTTGGAGCCTCGGAGGCTCGGCCGCGGGCCAGTGGGCCAGTGGACGACATCATCGGGAGCTCGCAGGTCACAGGTTGGTGACCTGTTTTTCCGGAGCTCCCGCAACTACAGCTGCGTCCGCTGGACTGGAGGGCGGCAGCTTCGGCAGCTTCGACCACCCCGGGCCGCGGAGTTTGAAACGGCCCGTTTGCGGAGCTCGGATTCAGCCGCGGGACTTGCCCACCATCACCCGGCGGGGTCACAACATCGGAGGCCTGGATTGCCTCAGCGCAGAGGGAGAGCAAGGAGGGAAGAGACAATGACTTTGGGACTTTAAACTGTGTTGAGTGTTTGTTTTGTTATTTATTCTATGTTATGACTGCAGGCTAAACCATTTTGTTGCACTGAAAAGTGCAATGACAATAAATTGAATCCAATCCAATCCAATCCTACGCTGCACTGCCTCAATAGCAAGAATGTCCTTCCTCAAATTAGGGGACCAAAACTGCACACAATACTCAAGGTGTGGTCGCACTAGAAACATAGAAACATAGAAACATAGAAATTAGGTGCAGGAGTAGGCCATTCGGCCCTTCGAGCCTGCACCGCCATTCAATATGATCATGGCTGATCATCCAACTCAGTATCCTGTACCTGCCTTCTCTCCATACCCTCTGCTCCCCTTAGCCACAAGGGCCACATCTAACTCCCTCTTAAATATAGCCAATGAACTGGCCTCGACTACCCTCTGTGGCAGGGAGTTCCAGAGATTCACCACTCTCTGTGTGAAAAAAGTTTTTCTCATCTCGGTTTTAAAGGATTTCCCCCTTATCCTTAAGCTGTGACCCCTTGTCCTGGACTTCCCCAACATCGGGAGCAATCTTCCTGCATCTAGCCTGTCCAACCCCTTAAGAATTTTGTAAGTTTCTATAAGATCCCCTCTCAATCTCCTAAATTCTAGAGAGTATAAACCAAGTCTATCCAGTCTTTCTTCATAAGACAGTCCTGACATCCCAGGAATCAGTCTGGTGAACCTTCTCTGCACTCCCTCTATGGCAATAATGTCCTTCCTCAGATTTGGAGACCAAAACTGTACGCAATACTCCAGGTGTGGTCTCACCAAGACCCTATACAACTGCAGTAGAACCTCCCTGCTCCTATACTCAAATCCTTTTGCTATGAAAGCTAACATACCATTCGCTTTCTTCACTGCCTGCTGCACCTGCATGCCCACTTTCAATGACTGGTGTACCATGACACCCAGGTCTCGCTGCATCTCCCCTTTTCCTAGTCGGCCACCATTTAGATAATAGTCTGCTTTCCTGTTTTTGCCACCAAATGGATAACCTCACATTTATCCACATTATACTGCATCTGCCAAACATTTGCCCACTCACCCAGCCTATCCAAGTCACCTTGCAGTCTCCTAGCATCCTCCTCACAGCTAACACTGCCCCCCAGCTTAGTGTCATCCGCAAACTTGGAGATATTGCCTTCAATTCCCTCATCCAGATCATTAATATAAATTGTAAATAGCTGGGGTCCCAGCACTGAGCCTTGCGGTACCCCACTAGTCACTGCCTGCCATTGTGAAAAGGACCCGTTTACTCCTACTCTTTGCTTCCTGTTTGCCAGCCAGTTCTCTATCCACATCAATACTGAACCCCCAATGCCGTGTGCTTTAAGTTTGTAAACTAATCTCTTATGTGGGACCTTGTCGAAAGCCTTCTGGAAGTCCAGATACACCACATCCACTGGTTCTCCCCTATCCACGCTACTAGTTACATCCTCGAAGAATTCTATAAGATTCGTCAGACATGATTTACCTTTTGTAATCCATGCTGACTTTGTCCAATGATTTCACCACTTTCCAAATGTGCTGCTATCCATCTTTAATAACTGACTCTAGCAGTTTCCCCACTACCGATGTTAGACTAACTGGTCTGTAATTCCCCGTTTTCTCTCTCCCTCCCTTCTTAAAAAGTGGGGTTACGTTTGCTACCCGCCAATCCTCAGGAACTACTCCAGAATCTAAAGAGTTTTGAAAGATTATACTAATGCATCCACTATTTCTGGAGCTACTTCCTTAAGTACTCTGGGATGCAGCCTATCTGGCCCTGGGGATTTATCGGCCTTTAATCCATTTAATTTACCCAACACCACTTCCCGGCTAACCTGGATTTCACTCAATTCCTCCAACTCCTTTGACCCGCGGTCCCCTGCTATTTCCGGCAGATTATTTATGTCTTCCTTAGTGAAGACGGAACCAAAGTAGTTATTCAATTGGTCCGCCATATCCTTGTTCCCCATGATCAACTCACCCGTTTCTGACTGCAAGGGACCTACATTTGTTTTAACTAATCTCTTTCTAGGGCTCTGTACAACTGCAGAAGGACCTCCTTGCTCCTATATTCGATTCCTCTTGTTATAAAGGCCAACATGCCATTCGCTTTCTTCACTGCCTGCTGTACCTGCATGCTTACTTTCATAGACTGATGTACAAGAACCCCCAGATCCCGTTGTACTTCCCCTTTTCCCAACTTGACGCCATTTAGATAGTAATCTGCCTTCCTGTTTTTGATACCAAAGTGGATAACCTCACATTTATCCGCATTAAACTTCATCTGCCACGCATCTGCCCACTCCCCCGTGGACTTCTGTGTTTGTGCTTTAAAAAAAAGATGTTTTATTTATTATTTATTTTTATGTTACTTGACTGTAAGGAAAATCCATTTCGTTGTCTCTTATGAGATAATGAAAACAAATTGAATTGAATCCAAAATCCCCCAACCTGTCCAAGTCACCCTGCATTCTCATAGCATCCTCCTCACAGTTCACACTGCCACCCAGCTTTGTGTCATCTGCAAATTTGCTAATGTTACTTTGAATCCCTTCATCCAAATCGTTTATGTGTATTGTAAATAGCTGCGGTCCCAGCACCGAGCCTTGCGGTACCCCACTAGTCACTGCCTGCCATTCTGAAAGGGACCTGTTAATCCCTACTCTTTGTTTCCTGTTGTAAGATCCCGTTGTACTTCCCCTTTTCCCTACTTGACGCCATTTAGATAGTACCTACCCCCAGGGCTGGATTAACCATTAAGCAAAATAAGCACGTGCTTTGGGCATCAAGGGAAAGGGGGCACTAAGTATAAAGCAGATGTGTTAAGTAAGATTAATTTTGAGGATCTGATCAAAGACTTTGCAATTAAAAAAAGTAGGAGAAAAATTTTCAAATATAAATAAAGTGGAAGTATATAAAAATAAACATTATTTTCCATCTTACTGTTAGTTTTGTTTCATTTTGAAATGGTGTATTATTGTTTATATTTTGAATTATTTTGAATATTTTGAAAATCTTTTAAGTGCCTAGGGCCTCTGTGGGTCTTAATCCTGCCCTGCCTGCACCATAGCCAGGATCGAACCCGTGACTCTGGCACAGTGGAGAGGGGGAGAGAGGGAATGGACGGCGGTGATGCTGGCTGCATTTCTCCCCGCCACAGGCACCTGTTTCCTCCCACAGTGATCGTTCCTGTCTGATGGAGAGAGGGATATCGTTTTACTTGGCTCTGCGGCTGCCTTCATTCAAGTGTCCCACTGTCAATTTACACTTTCAAAGTAATGAAAACCAAACGTGGGAATGGAAGCGAGCTTTATATTTTGACTCGCTCTATGACAAAGTAAAGTTTCCAAACCCAGCAGCCAAAGCTAATAGCTACATTCTGTTTTGGACACTTGTGCAAGAAAAAAAAATGTGCATTTTTAAAAAAACGGCCTTTCAGACCCAGTAGAGTTTAACCCTTTGCCAGTTCACTTTTAGTTTAGTTGAGTTTAGTTTTAGAGATACAGCGCGGAAACAGGCCCTTCGGCCCGCCGGGTCCGCGCCGACCAGCGATCCCCGCACACTAACACTATCCTACACAGGCTAGAGACAATTTACATTTGTATTCAAACGTTAACACTATCCTACACACACTACACGCCAGGGACATTTTTTATATTTAGACCAAGCCAATTAACCTACAAACCTGCACGTCTTTGGAGTGTGGGAAGAAACCGAAGATAGAAACATACATAGAAACATAGACAATAGGTGCAGGAGTAGGCCATTCGGCCCTTCGAGCCTGCACCGCCATTCAATGTGATCATGGCTGATCATCCCCAATCAGTATCCCGTTCCTGCCTTCTCCCCATATCCCCTGACTCCGCTATTTTTAAGATCCCTATCTAGCTCTCTCATGAAAGTATCCAAAGAATCTGCCTCCAGAGGCAGAGAATTCCACAGACTCACCACGCTCTGTGTGAAAAAGTGTTTCCTCATCTCTGTTCTAAATGGCTTACCCCTTATTCTTAAACTGTGGCCCCTGGTTCTGGACTCCCCCAACATCGGGAACATGTTTCCTGCCTCTAGTGTGTCCAAGCCCTTAACAATCTTATATGTTTCAATGAGAAACCCTCTCATCCTTCTAAACTCCAGAGTGTACAAGCCCAGCTGCTCCATTCTCTCAGCATATGACAGTCCCGCCATCCCGGGAATTAACCTTGTAAACCTACGCTGCACTCCCTCAATAGCAAGAATGTCCTTCCTCAAATTAGGGGACCAAAACTGCACACAATACTCCAGGTGTGGTCTCACTAGGGCCCTGTACAACTGCAGGACTGCACAGTGGCACAGATTCTGATTCATTGAAAGATACAGCATGGAAACAGGCCCTTCAGCCCAACTTTGATAAGGTCCCACACAGGAGATTAGTGGGTAAAATTAGAGCACATGGTATTGGGGGTCAGGTATTGACATGGATAGAGAACTGGTTGGCAGACAGGAAACAAAGAGTAGGAATAAACGGGTCCCTGTCAGAATGACAGGCATTGGCGAGTGGAATGCCGCAAGGCTCGGTGCTGGGACCACAACTATTTACAATATATATTAATGATTTAGATGATGGAATTAAAAGTAACACTAGCAAATTTGCAGATGACACAAAGCTGGGTGGCAGTGTGAACTGTGATGAAGATGCCAGGAGGTTGCAGGGTGACTTGGACAGGTTGAGTAAGTGGGCAGATGCGTGGCAGATGCAGTATAATGTGGATAAATGTGAGGTTATCCACTTTGGCGGCAAGAACAAGGAGGCAGGAAGTGCAATGAGATCTGGGCAGTCCTTGTACACCAGTCACTGAAATTAAACGTGCAGGTACAGCAGGCAGTGAAGAAAGCTAATGGCATGTTGGTCTTCATAACGAGAGGATTAGAGTATAGGAGCAAAGAGGTCCTTCTGCAGTTGTACAGGGCCCAGGTGAGACCAGACCTGGAGTATTGGGTGCAGTTTTGGTCCCCTAATTTGAGGAAGGACACGAGGTAAATCCCCGGGATTGCGGGACTGTCATATGGGGAAAGATTGAAAAGACCAGGCTTGTATTCACTGGAGTTTAGAAGGATGAGGGGTAAATCTTACAGAAACATATAAAATTATAAAAGGACTGGACAAGCTAGATGCACGAAAAATGTTCCCAATGTTGGGCGAGTCCAGAACCAGGGGCCACAGTCTAAGAATAAAGGGGAGGCCATTTAAAACTGAGATGAAATAAAACTTTTTCACCCAGAGAGTTGTGGATTTGTAGAATTCTCTATTGTATATCGGCCAAGTATTCACATACAAGGAATTTGCCTTGGTGCTCCGCCCACAAGTGACAACATGACATACAGTGACAGTTACGAATGACTCATAAAACATCATTGATCAAGCATGTGAACCAACAAAATACCAGATCAAAGGGAGGCTACAGATTTTTGGCTGTTGAGTAGAGCAACTACTCGTGGGTAAAAGCTGTTTTTATGTCTGGCTGTGGCAGCTTTGACAGTCCGGAGTCGCCTTCCAGAGGGAAGTGATTCAAAGAGTTTGTGGCCAGGGTGAGAGGGGTCAGAGATGATCTTGCCCGCTCGCTTCCTGGACATAGACCTAGAAACATAGAAAATAGGTGCAGGAGGAGGCCATTCGGCCCTTCGAGCCATTTATTGTGATCATGGCTGATCGTCCCCTATCAATAACCCCTGCCTGCCTTCTCCCCATATCCCTTGAGTCCACTAGCCCCTAGAGCTCTAACTCTCTCTTAAATCCATCCAGTGACTTGGCCTCCACTGCCCTCTGTGGCAGGGAATTCCACAAATTCACAACTCTCTGGGTGAAAATGTTTTTTCTCACCTCAGTCTAAAATGGCCTCCCCTTTATTCTAAGACTGTGGCCGGATTGTCCGGATGCCAGGTGGCACAGCGGTAGAGTTGCTGCCTCACAGCGCCAGAGACCCGGGTTCGATCCTGACTACGGGCGCTGTCTGTACGGAGTTTGTACGTTCTCCCTGTGACCTGCGTGGGTTTTCTCTGAGATCTTCGGTTTCCTCCCACACTCCAAAGACGTGCAGGTTTGTAGGTTAATTGGCTTTTGTATGATTGTAAATTCAGTGGATATGGGGAGAAGGCAGGAACGGGGTACTGATTGTGAATGATCAGCCATGATCGCATTGAATGGCGGTGCTGGCTCGAAGGGCCGAATGGCCTACTCCTGCACCTATTGTCTATTGTCTATTGTCTTCTGTCTATTGCCCCCAGTGCAATAGTGGGATAGTGTTCGTGTGCGGGGATCGCTGGTCGGGGCGGACCCGTTGGGCCGAAGGGCCTGTTTCCGCGCTGTTTCTCTATACTAAACTAAACTTAACTGAACAAAACTAAAGTTAACTAAACTAAAGCCAGGTTGATTGATTCCCGCTCAACACTCCTGGAGATCCACGTGTAATCAGGAATTCTTCAGCTCTGGAGGACTAATTATAACTGCCTTGCCACCGCTGGCTTTGTGAGGATGGATGGCTGCAGGCAAATGCTCAATACCCAGCCCTTATTACTAGGCAGAGTACTCCACACAAACCCCTTGGTGGAGACCAGTGTGGAGCCGTTAATCCAGGAGTGGTTATAGAGCTCAAATATATCCCATCATTGTTTGATTCTCTCTCTCCCTCTCTCTCCCCCCTCCCTTTCTCTCCCCACTCCCTCTCTCTCCCGCTCTCTCTTCCCCCCCTCTCTCTCCTTTTTTTTAATCTCATCCCCCCCCTCTCTCTCACTCCCTTCCCACTCTCTCTCTCCCCCCCTTTCTCCCCCACTCCTACCTACCTCCCTCTCTCTCTCCCCCCTCTCCCCTCTCTCCCTCTCTCTTTCTCACTCCCTCCCCTCTCTCTCTCCTCCCTCTCCTCCACTCCCTCTCCCTCCCCCTCTCTCCCCATCTCTCCCTCACTCTCCCCCCTCTCTCCCTCTCTATCCCCCCTCTCTCTCCCCCTCTATTTCTCCCACCTCTCTCCCTCTCCCCCTCTCTCTCCCTCCCTTCCCCTCTCTCTCCCTCCCTCCCTCTCCCTCTCTCTCCCCCCTCTCTCCCTCCCTCCCCCTCCCCCTCTCATAGAAACATAGAAAATAGGTGCAGGAGTAGGCCATTCAGCCCTTCGAGCCAGCACCGCCATTCAATATGATCATGGCTGATCATCCAACTCAGTATCCCGTACCTGCCTTCTCTTCATACCCCCTGATCCCTTTAGCCACAAGGGCCACATCTAACTCCCTCTTAAATATAGCCAATGAACTGGCCTCAACTACCTTCTGTGGCAGAGAATTCCAGAGATTCACCACTCTGTGTGAAAAATGTTTTTCTCATCTCGGTCCTAAAAGATTTCCCCTTTATCCTTAAACTGTGACCCCTTGTCCTGGACTTCACCAACATCGGGAACAATCTTCCTGCATCTAGCCTGTCCAACCCCTTAAGAATTTTGTGAGTTTCTATAAGATCCCCCCTCAATCTTCTAAATTCTAGCGAGTACAAGCCGAGTCTATCCAGTCTTTCTTCATATGAAAGTCCTGACATCCCAGGAATCAGTCTGGTGAACCTTCCAGTATCCCCCCCTTCTCTCTCTCCCCCTCTCACCTTCACGATGCTGTCGGGTTTGGATCATTAAGAACTCTACTGAGGTTACGCCTGCTGCTTATTTTTTGGCTTGGAGACCACGGAGGCAGACGGACAGGGCAGGGGCTGGGATTGCAGCAGGGACCATGACTGGGAAGATGGTGAAGTGGTACAGGAGCGAGTGGGGGGGGGGGGGAGAGGGAGGGGGATGGGGGTAGAGTGAGCGAGAGAGAGAGAGAGAGGGAGAGAGGGAGAGAGGGAGAGAGGGAGAGAGGGAGGGAGGGAGGGAGGGAGGGAGAGAGAATTTGAGATGGGGAAGAGGGGAGCGAGAGAGAGAAAGAAAGGGAGGAGAGTGGGAGGGGGAAAGAGTTTGAGATGGGAAGAGGAGAGAGAGAGGGAGAGAGGGAGAGTTGTAGGAGAATCCTTGGGATAGTTGCTGGACATTGGGGGTGGAGAGAAGACCAGAATATTGGGAAATTGAGCCATAGAGTGATACAGTTTGGAAAGAGGCCCTTCGGCCCAACTTGCCCACACTGGCCAACAATGTCCCAGCTACACTAGTCCCACCTGCCTGCATTTGGCCCATATCCCTCCAAACCTGACCTATCCATGTACCTGTCTAAATGTTTCTTAAAAATTGGGATAGTCCCAGCCTCAACTACCTCCTCTGGCAGCTTGTTCCATACACCCACCACCCTTTGTGTGAAAAAGCTACCCCTCAAGTTCCTAATAAATCTTTTCTCCTTCATGTTAAACCTATGTCCTCTGGTCCTCGATTCCCCTACTCTGGGCAAGAGGCTCGGTGCATCTATCCAATCTATTCCTCTCATGGTTTTAATGTGGGGGGGGGGGGGGGGGGGATTGCTCATAGAGTTGGTTTAGGCTTGATGGGCCAAATGGCCTTCATTTTTATGCCATAACTAAATATGGTCACAGATAGGCCATCACAAAGCAAACCCCAGCTAATAGACTATCTTTGAAGTGCAGTCATTGTTGGAGGATTATCAGAATAGGAACAGGCCCAACACAAGGACAGGCCCTTCGGCCCACAACTTCTGTGCCGAACATGACACCAAGACCATCTCCTATCTATCTGTGCATAATCCATATCCCTCCATTCCCTGCATATCCACGTGCCTATCCACAAGGGCGGCACGGTGGTGCAGCGGTAGAGTTGCTGCCTCACAGCGCCAGAGACCCGGGTTCGATACCGACCATGGGTGCTGTCTGTACGGAGTTTGCACGTTCTCCCCGTGACCAGCGTGGGTTTCTCCAGGATATCCAGTTTCCTCCCACATTCCAAATACGTACAGGTTAGTAGATGAATCGTCTTGGTATAATTGTAAATTGTCCCTAGTGTGTTTAGTGCGGCATTAGTGTGCGTGGATCGCTGGTCAGCGTGGACTCGGTGGGCCCAAGGGCCTGTTTCAGCGCTAAATCTCTAAACTAAACTAAAGTACATTTGCCCGGATTGGGGGGGGGGGGGGGGGGGGGGGGTAATTGTTAGTATTTAGGCTTATTCTCAACATCCTGTGCCAGATGTTGATTTATGGATAGGGCGGGTTTGGAGGGATATGGGGCAAACGTGGGTCAGGTGGGACTAGAGTAGCTGGGTTGTATAGGGCTCTGGTGAGACCACATCTGGAGTATTGTGTACAGTTTTGGTCTCCTAATTTGAGGAAGGACATCCTTGTGATAGAGGCAGTGCAGCATAGGTTCACGAGATTGATCCCTGGGATGGCGGGACTGTCATATGAGGGTAGATTGAAAAGACTAGGCTTGTATTCACTGGAGTTTAGAAAGATGAGGGGGGATCTTATAGAAACATATAAAATTATAAAATAACTGGACAAGCTAGATGCAGGAAAAATGTTCCCAATGTTGGGCGAGTCCAGAACCAGGGGCCACAGTCTTAGAATAAAGGGGAGGTCATTTAAGATCCTGTTGTATTCCCCTTTTCCCAACTTGACGCCATTTAGACCGAGGTGAGAAAAAACTTTTTCACCCAGAGAGTTGTGAATTTGTGGAATTCCCTGCCACAGAGGGCAGTGGAGGCCAAGTCACTGGATGGATTTAAGAGAGAGTTAGATAGAGCGCTAGGGGCTAGTGGTATCAAGGGATATGGGGAGAAGGCAGGAACGGGGTACTGATTGGGGATGATCAGCCATGATCACATTGAATGGCGGTGCTGGCTCGAAGGGCCGAATGGCCTCCTCCTGCACCTATTGTCTATGTTTCTATGTTTCTATGTTTCTATGACATCATGGCCGGTGTGGGCAAGCTGGGCCGAAGGGCCTGTTACCACACTGTATCACACTGCGACTCCATGTGGACCAATGAAAGGTTGTCGTGAACATCAGACAGCGCGGAATAAATCTTCGCCATGGTTCCGTTAGGAGTGCAAGACAATATGTTTTTACGCGCTGCGGTCTTTTATTCCCTGCTGAGCTGTCGGAGGGGCCGAACGAGAGAGAATGGATTTGAATGGATTTCATTGCTGTGGCAATGAAGCCACACAGCAGCGAAAATCATTCATCATGATGGAGGATTTACACACCGGGGAAGCAAAATAAAAATGAAGATGCCTGCAGTACACCAGTTTAGTTTATTGTGTACCGAGGTACAGTGAAAAGCATTTGTTGCGTGCTATCCAGTCAGTAAAAAGACAGTGTCTCCTCTGCTTTCCACAGAGACTGCTCCCTCCATAAATCCCTGATCAATTCTTCCCTTCCCTCCCGTACCACCCCCTCCCCGGGCACTTCCCCTTGCAACCGCAGGAAATGCTACCCTTGTCGCTTTACCTCCCCCCTTGACTCCATCCAAGGACCCAAGCAGTCTTTCCAGGTGAGGCAGAGGTTCACCTGCACCCCCTCCAACCTCATCTATTGCATCCGCTGCTCTAGATGTCAGCTGATCTACATCGTTGAGACCAAGCGCAGGCTAGGCGATCGCTTCACCCAACACCTCCGCTCGGTCCGCAATAACCAACCTGACCTCCCGGTGGCTCAGCACTTCAATTCCCCCTCCCATTCCGAATCCGACCTTTCTGTCCTGGGCCTCCTCCATGGCAAGTGTGAGCACCACTGGAAATTGGAGGAACAGCACCTCATATTCCGCTTGGGCAGTCTGCACCCTAGCGGCATAAACATTGAATTCTCCAATTTCCTGTAGCCCTTGCTGTCTCCTCCCCTTCTCAGCTCTCCCTCAGCCCTCGGGCTCCTCCTCTTCCTTTCTTCATCCCGCCCCCCCCCCCCCCCCCCCCCCCCCCCCTCCTCCCTGCACCAGTCTGAAGAAGGGTTTTGGCCCGAAACGTTGCCTATTTCCTTCACTCCATGGATGCTGCCTCACCCGCTGAGTTTCTCCAGCACTTTTGTCTACCAGTAAAAAGACAATACATAATAATAATATATTTTATTGTCATTGCACATCAGTGCAACGAGATTTAGTATGCAGCTTCCAACCGATGAAAAAGAAAAGTAAAATAAATAAATAAGCTGTGTGTCGTGACCATCCGAGGGAGACAGTCCAGGGGGGGTGGGGGGCACTCAGGAGGGCCGGTTCAGAGCCGCTATAGCTCTGGGAATTAAGCTGTTCCTGAGTCTGGAGGTTCGGGCGTAGAAGGCCTTGTAACGTCTGCTGGAGGGAAATAGTTCGAACAGTCCGTTACAGGGGTGTGATGAGTCTTTATGGATGCTGACGGCCTTCCTGAGGCACCGTGTGTGGTAGATGCCCTCCAAGGCTGGTAGCTGTGTCCCAATGATCCTCTGCGCTCTGTGGACGACAGATTACAATCGAGCAATCCACAGTGTACAGATACATGATAAGGGAATAACGTTTAGTGCAAGGCAAAGTCTAGTAAAGTCCGATTAAAGATCTCAATCACAATAACACTTTATTAGCCAACTATGTAGTGCACCATATACGAGGAATTTGATTTGCCAAGTCAGTCATACGGATAAAAAGCAACAGAACATACAAGACACATTTTAACATAAACATCCACCACAGTGACTCCTCCACATTCCTCACTGTGATGGAAGGCGGAAAATAGATAGTCCGAGGGCCTCCAATGAGATAGATAGTGGCTCAGGAGTGCTCTCTGGTTGTGGTAGGATGGTTCAGTTGCCTGATAACAGCCGGGAAGAAACTGTCCCTGAATCTGGAGGTGTGCGTTTTCACACTTCTGTACCTCTAGCCCGATGGGAGAGGGCATGTTGTCAAGCTGGAAAGGGTACAGAGAAGATTTATGAGGATGTTGCCAGGACTAGAGGGTGTGAGCTATAGGGAGAGGTTGAGTAGGCTGGGTCTCTATTCCATGGACGCAGGAGGATGAGGGGTGATCTTATAGAGGTGTATAATATCATGAGAGGAATAGATCGGGTAGATGCATAGAGTCTCTTGCCCAGGGCAGGTGAATCGAGGACCAGAGGACATAGGTTTAAGGTGAAGGGGAAAAGATTGAATAGGAATCTGATGGGGAACTTTTTCACACAAAGGGAGGTGGGTGTATGGAACAAGGTGACTTGGCATAGTCTTTTCAAGCAAAGAATTCCACAGATTCACCACCCTCTGACGAAAGACGTTCCTCCTCATCTCCTTCCTAAAGGAATGTCCTTTAATTCTGCGGCTGTGGCCTCTGGTCCTAGACTCTCTCAGTAGTGGAAACATCTTCCCTACATCCACTCTATCCGGGCCTTTACCCAGCCCGACTCACATGTATCTGTACACTCTAAATGGCTCGACGATAATCATGTATGGTCTTTCCATGTATGACTGGATAGCACGCAACAAAAAGCTTTTCACTGTACCTCGATACACGTGACAATAAACCACTGAGCTGAAGAGTCACGTGGAAGATTTGAGCCCTGCCAGTCCAACAGTCCTCAGGCCCAAAGAACCTATAGCGGAGCAAGATAGACCACTCCTTCTAAATGCAATGGGCTGACGTGTAGTACGCAACGGAACGGAACGTGGGCCTTTTTTTCATCCATTTCAGTAACCCGACCTGACCCGACCCGACTCGCAGTGTAATCAACGTTGCGGGGGAACAGTTTGTGTTAATAAATTAAAATTCTGAAAATGAGGAGAAGATTTTTCCCAAAGAACTTTGATTTTCACGAGGATGTTTCCGTAACCGGCTTCCGTCTCCGCACTAGTATCTTTGCTCCGCTGCGGGATCTTTGGTGGGGAGACGGAAGCCGGTTACGGAAATGGGGCCGAAAATTACCCGTGAATCTGCCCATGTCCGTACTACGTCTTTTTGGTCGAGTGGACCATCTTGCTCCGCCGTAGGATCTTTGCTCAGGCCTACACCAAGCCTAGTGTTGACAAAGCTCAAAGATGCACTAGTGGTGTTTAAGAAGCTATTACATCGGCACATGGAAGCGCAGGGAATGGCGGGATGTGGATCACGTGCAGGAAGATGAGATCAGTTTAACTTGGCTTCATGTTCGGCACAGACATTGTGGGCCAAAGTTCCTGTGCTATACTGTTCTTTTGTTTTGAATTAATTTTATTAGAAGCGGTTGTACAGGGATAAGGCGATCGACATAACAGTTATACAATTACTGTACAGCTTCATGTTTAACATTGAAACCTAAATCAAAAATAACATAGAAACATAGAAATATAGACAATAGGTGCAGGAGGAGGCCATTCGGCCCTTCGAGCCAGCGCCGCCATTCATTGTGATCATGGCTGATCGTCCCCAATCAGTACCCCGTTCCTGCATCTCCCCATATCCCTTGACTCCACTAGCCCCTAGAGCTCCATCTAACTCTCTCTTAAATCCATCCAGTGACTTGGCCTCCACTGCCCTCTGTGGCAGGGAATTCCACAAATTCACAACTCTCTGGGTGAAAACGTTTTTTCTCACCTCAGCCTTAAATTGCCTCCCCTTTATTCTAAGACTGTGGCCCCTGGTTCTGGACTCGCCCAACATTATAACCATATAACCACATGACAATTACAGCACGGAAACAGGCCATCTCCGCCCTTCTAGTCCGTGCCGAAAACTTACTCTCACCTAGTCCCATCTACCTGCACTCAGACCATAACCCTCCATTCCTTTCTCGTCCATATACCTATCCAATTTATTTTTAAATGATAAAATCGAACCTGCCTCCACCACTTCCACTGGAACATTTGGAACGAACATTGGGAACATTTTTCCTGCATCTAGCTTGTCCAGACCTTTTAAAATTGTATATGTTTCTATAAGATACCCCCTCATCCTTCTAAATTTTAGTGAGGAGTTTACCTTCCCCCTCCTTCACCCATCCCTGGCATTGGGTTTAAATTTGTGTTTAACCATTCTATTGTTGTAAGAATTCAGTAAAGGGTGTCCATGTCTTAAGAAATTGATCTGCTTTTTCTGCCAAGACAAGCCTAATGTTTTCCAAATGTAGTGTCTCGGACATATCTGTAATCCATGTTCTATGTTCTAGGACTAGAAGGCATGGCTTTAAGGTTGAGAGGGTCAACATTTAAATGGGACTTGCAGGGCAAGTTTTTTTACACACAGACAGTGAAAGGCGCTGGTGGAGGCAGATACGATAGTGGCATATATGAGCCCATTGGATAGGCACATGGATACGCAGGGAATGGAGGGATATATGGATCTTGTGAGACCGTATTAAAACCCCTGTCCCACGGTACGAGTTCATTCCAAGAGCACTCCCGAGTTTGCCCTGATTCGAACTCGGAGATTTACGGTAATGGCCGCTCGTCGGTACTCGGGGCTCTCGTGGACATTTTTCATCATGTTGAAAAATCTTCAAGAGTCTTCCCGTGCTTACCTGCCGTTAGCGAGTCTTCCCGAGTGCCTGCCGATAGCGTTACGAGCCGCTAAGAGACATCCCCGAGCTCCGATGTACCCACTAAGTTCATTCTCCGTGCTTAACACGAGTTTGATTTTTTTTAAATTCGGGAGAGCTCTTGAATGAACTCGCACAGTGGGAGAATATTGTGTTCAGTTCTGGGCACCGTTTTATAGGAAAGATGTTGTCAAGCTGGAAAGGTTTCAGGGAAGATTTACGAGGATGTTGCCAGGACTAGAGGGTGTGAGCTATAGGGAGAGGTTGAGTAGGCTGGGTCTCTATTCCATGGTGCGCAGGAGGATGAGGGGAGATCTTATAGAGGTGGACAAAATCATGAGAGGAATAGATCGGGTAGACGCACAGAGTCTCTTGCCCAGAGTAGGTGAATCGAGGACCAGAGAACATGGGTTCAAGGTGAAGGGGAAACTATTTAATAGGAATCTGAGGGGTAGCTTTTTCACACGGTGGGTGTATGGAACAAGCTGCCAGAGGAGGTAGTTGAGGCTGGTTTTCTGGAAGCTTTCAAGAGAGTTAGATAGAGCTCTTAAAGAGTCAAGGGATATGTGGAGAAGGCAGGAACGGGGTACTGATTGGGGATGGTCAGCCATGATCACATTGAATGGCGGTGCTGGCTCGAAGGGCCGAATGGCCTACTCCTGCACCTAATGTCTATTGTTTGCTATATTTAAGAGGGAGTTAGATGTGGCCCTTGTGGCTAAAGGGATCAGGGGGTATGGAGAGAAGGCAGGTACAGGATACTGAGTTGGATGATCAGCCATGATCATATTGAATGGCGGTGCTGGCTCGAAGGGCCGAATGGCCTACTCCTGCACCTATTTTCTATGTTTCTATGTTTCTATGTTTAAGATGCATTTAGACAGGTACATAGAAGGGTTTCGGCCCGAAACGTCGCCTATTTCCTTCGCTCCATAGATGCTGCTGCACCCGCTGAGTTTCTCCAGCATTTTTGTGTACCATGGATAGGACATGTTTGGAGGGATTTGGACCAAACGCAGGGAGGTGGGACTAGTGTAGCTGGGACACGTTGGCCAGTGCGGGCAAATTGGGCCGAAGGGCCTGTTTCCATACTGTGTCACTGTGTGACTCTATGTGCAGGCAGAGGAGAACAGTCTAACTTGGCATCACATTGTGCGCGGACATGCTGGGCCCAAAGGCCTGTTCCCCCGCGTCACTGTTCTAAGCTTCAGACGTGGAAAACAAAATGAAAATAAGGTCGTTATGAGAAGTAGTTTGTTACACAAAGGCATTTGGCAGAGCGGGCTCTTCCCTGGTGTGTGATCGGACTGCCCAGCTAATGTTGGTACCTCAGTGTAACATTACCGAATTACAATAAATTCTGGACTGAAACTCTCTCGTAAAGAATATAATTGGTTTTCACACGACTCCCTCAAGAGTTAGCAAGCAGCTTGGAATAGCCTAATAAATTGTACATTCAAACCTTTGTATTTTTTCTGAAGCTAATGATGGTGTCATTTTATTTTGCCACCATATAAGTGCAGGTTTTATAAAACTGAGTCACCACCAATTCTTAGGCCAAGTTTTATTTGAAAAGATTTTGCAAACGACCGCCAATAACAGGTGGATTTTTTTTTTCTCGGCAGTAAAGGGCCTGTCCCACCAGCATGCGATTGCCTGCGTCTAGCGCGACCAAACGTGGTGGCTTGAGGCGTACGGCCTCGCGGGGCCGGTCCCACTTCCAACCGCGGAGGCGTGTGGAGTTGTGCGGGGCTGGTCCCGACATCATACTCACCAATCAGCTGGGCAGGAGGCGGGCCGACTGAATTTGGACATCGCACGGCGTCGGGCGGTGATGTCATCACGCAACGGCACGCCAAGCGGCGACGTCATCGCGCAACGCCACGCGCTAGGTGTACGCCGTCAAGATGCTGCGTACGACATCGAGGCGGTGCGTACGGCATTGAGGCGGCTGAGGGCCGGCAGGCCGTTGCCGCGCGGAATTCTTTAACACGGTCAGTTTTTCGGAGCCCCGCGCGATGTCGGGACCAGCTCCGCACAACTCCATACGGCTCCGGCGATCGAAGTGGGACCGGCCCCGCGAGGCCGTACGACTCAAGCAACCACATTAGGTCGCGCTTGTCGCATGCAGTCGCATGCTGGTGGGACAGGCCCTTAAAGACCCAAACTGAACAGGAGTTGTTTAAAAGACTCAACGGGTCAGGCAGCATCTGTGGAGAGGGGAAGAATGTGAACAGTTCAGAGGGTTAAGGACGGCGGCGCAGCGGTAGAGTTGCTGCCTCACAGCGCCAGAGAACCCCAGGTTCGATCCCGACTATGGGTGCTGTCTGTACGGAGTTTGTACGTTCTCCCCGTGACCCGCGTGTGTTTTCTCCAGGTGCTCCGCTTTCCTCCCGCACTCCAGTCCAAAGTAATCTTCCCTTCAGGGCAAAATCTCTCTTTAAACCCCTGTCCCACGGTACGAGTTCATTCCAAGAGTTCTCCCGAGTTTGCCCTGATTCGAGCTCGGAGATTTACGGTAATGGCCGCTCGTCGGTACTCGGGGCTCTCGTGGACATTTTTCAACATGTTGAAAAATCTTCACGAGTCTTCCCGAGCTTACCTGCCGTTAGCGAGTCTTCCCGCGTACCTGCCATTAGCGTTACGAGCCGCGAAGAGACATCCCCGAGCTCCGACGTACCCGTTACGTTCATTCTCCGTGCTTATCACAAGTTTGATTTTTTTTTAAACTCGGGAGAGCTCTTGGAATGAACTCGTACAGTGGGACAGGGACATTACTCACAACTTCCCCTCACTCGATGTGTACTTCCTGCCACATTACAGGTCACCATGGCAACCGGCTTTTAGTTAAGCTCTTCATCAGCGGAACCAGTGGCCTTGAATAACGTCCACAGAGACTGGACAAACTTCAGGTAGACACAAAATGCTGGAGTAACTCAGCGGGACAGGCAGCATCTCTGGAGAGAAGGAATGGGTGACATTTCGGGTCAA
Source organism: Amblyraja radiata (assembly GCF_010909765.2). Classification (NCBI taxonomy): domain Eukaryota; kingdom Metazoa; phylum Chordata; class Chondrichthyes; order Rajiformes; family Rajidae; genus Amblyraja; species Amblyraja radiata. The sequence continues at coordinate 184,719,031 of NC_045956.1, forward strand.
GACCCTTCTTCAGACTGAGATTATTATTTTCTCTGGACCATCGGATGTTGTGGGGAACATATGAAATTATGAGAGGAATAGATAAGGTAGACAGTCAGGGCCTTTCTCCCCAGGGTGGAAATATCAGATACTAGAGGGCCTAGATTTGAGGTGTGAGCGGCAACGTTTCTAAATCCTAATCTGAGGAAGGACATTCTTGCCATAGAGGGAGTACAGAGCCTATTTCCTTCGCTCCATAGATGCTGCTGCACCCGCTGAGTTTCTCCAGCACATTTGTGTCCTTCACCAGACTGATTCCTGGGATGTCAGGACTTTCATATGAAGAAAGACTGGATAGACTCGGCTTGTACTCGCTAGAATTTAGAAGATTGAGGGGGGGATCTTATAGAAACTTACAAAATTCTTAAGGGGTTGGACAGGATAGATGCAGGAAGATTGTTCCCGATGTTGGGGAAGTCCAGAACAAGGGGTCACAGTTTAAGGATAAAGGGGAAATCTTTTAGGACCGAGATGAGAAAAACATTTTTTACACAGAGAGTGGTGAATCTGTGGAATTCTCTGCCACAGAAGGTAGTTGAGGCCACAGTTCATTGGCTATATTTAAGAGGGAGTTAGATGTGGCCCTTGTGGCTAAAGGGATCAGGGGGTATGGAGAGAAGGCAGGTACAGGATACTGAGTTGGATGATCAGCCATGATCATATCGAATGGCGGTGCAGGCTCGAAGGGCCGAATGGCCTCTACTCCTGCACCTATTGTCTATGTTTCTATGTTTAAAGGAGATGTGTGGGGGAGGAGTTTTATTTGGACACAGAGGGAGGTGGGGGCCTGCTGGCAGTGGTGGAGGAGGCAGATATGATGGTGAGATTTAACAGTCTTTTGAATAGGAAGATGGTAATGCAGGGAATGGAGGAATATGGAACATGTGCAGAAGACCATAAAACATGGGCATTCACGGACGCAGCGGTAGAGTTGCTGCCTTGCGGCGCCGGAGACCCCGGGTTCGATCCCGACTATGGGCGCTGTCTGCACCGAGCTTGTACGTTCTCCCCGTGACCTGCGTGGGTTTTCTCCACGATCTTCGGATTCCTCCCGCGCTCCAAAGACGTGCAGGTTAATTTTCTTGGTGTTCGTGTAAGATTATCCCCAGTGTGTGTAGGATAGTGTTAGTGTGCGGGGATCGCTGGTCGGTGCGGACTCAGTGGGCCGAAGGGCCTGTTTCCGCGCTATATCTCTAAAAACTAAACTACGCTAAACATGATGAAGACACTTAATTGTCACATCGCACTTAATAATAATATAATAATAATAATAATAATAATAATAATAATAATAATAATAATAATAATAATAACAATAATAATAATAATAATAATAATAATAATAATAATAATAATAATAATAATAATAATAATAATAATAATAATAATAATAATAATAATAATAATAATAATAATAATAATAATATTAATAATAATAAATTTCTTTGTATAGCACGATTAAAAACAACTCTCGTTGAGCAAAGTGCTGTACATCAGTGCAGGTACTAATGTGATACATCCAGTGGTACACAGATCTAACGACACATACATAAACTGTTTACAGCTCCCCCTCAGAGGGGCTCAAAAACGCTAGGGAGTAGAAATGGGTTTTGAGCCTCGAATAAAAAGGAGTGGATGGAGGGGGCAGTTCTGATGGGAAGAGGGATGCTGTTCCACAGTCTAGGAGCTGCAACCGCAAAGGCACGGTCGCCCCTGAGCTTATGCCTAGACCGCGGGATGTTCAGTAACCCCAAGTCGGCCGATCTGAGGGACCTGGAGGTAGAATTGTGGGTTAGAAGATTTTTGATATAAGAGGAGGCAAGCCCGTTAAGGGCTTTGCATACGTATAAGAGGAGCTTGAAATTTATTCTGAACTGCACATGGAGCCAGTGGGGAGAGGCCAGGATCGGGGTGATGTGGTCCCTTTTTCGGGTGCCCGTCAGGAGTCTCGCTGCGGCGTTTTGGACCAGTTGCAGGCGGGACAGGGAAGATTGGCTGATGCCAGTGTAAAGGGAGTTGCAGTAATCTAGGCGGGAGGAGATGAATGTGTGGATGATCTTTTCAAGGTCGTCGAATTGGAGGAATGGTTTGATTTTAGCTATGGTCCGAAGCTGGAAGAAGCCAGCTTTTACCACAGAGCTGACTTGTTTGTCAAACTTGAATGCGGAGTCAAATATCACGCCAAGGTTTTTGACGTGCGGTTTGCGTAAGGAGGTTAGGCTTCCAAGGCTGCCTGCTATCGTTTTGATGGAGTCGGAGGGGCCGAGTAGGGTGACCTCAGACTTGCTCTCGTTAAGTTGAAGGAAGTTCTGAGCCATCCAACAGTTTAAGTCATCGAGGCAGTGCATGAGGCTGTTTAAATTATACATGTGAGTATAGAAGTTGGGAGGTCATGTTGCAGTTGTATAAGACGTTGGTGAGACTGCATGTAGAGTATTGTGTTCAGTTCTGGGCACCGTGCTACAGGAAAGATGTTGCCAAGCTGGGAAGGGGACAGAGAAGATTTACGAGGACGTTTAAGAAGGAACTGCAGATGCTGGAAAATCGAAGGTAGACAAAAATGCTGGAGAAACTCAGCGGGTGCAGCAGCATCGATGGAGCGAAGGAAATAGGCAACGTTTCGGGCCGAAACCCTTCTTCTACGAGGATGTTGCCAGCACTAGAGGGTGTGAGCTACAGGGAGAGGTTGAGTAGGCTGGGTCTCTATTCCCTGGAGCGCAGGAGGATGAGGGGTGATCTTATAGAGGTGTATAAAATCATGAGAGGAATTTTGTAGATCGGGTAGATGCACAGAGTCTCTCGCCCAGAGTAGGTGAATTGAGGACCAGAGGACAGGGGTTTAAGAGTCAAGAGTGAAGAGAGTTTATTGTCATGTGTCCCAGATAGGACAATGAAATTCTTCCTTGCTGCAGCACAACAGAATATGTAAACATAATACAGAACAGGCGATAAAAGTTCAGTGTGTCTATAGACCATATATATACACAATAAATAAACAGATAAAGTGCAATAGGCTTTTATTGTTCAGAGTTTGTTTGAAGTTGTGTTTAACAGCCTGATGGCTGTGGGGAAGCAGCTATTCCTGAACCTGGACGTTGCAGTCTTCAGGCTCCTGTACCTTCCACCTGATGGCAGTGGAGAGATGAGTGTGTGGCCAGGATGGTGTGGGTCCTTGATGATGTTGGCAGCCTTTTTGAGGCAGCGACTGCGATAGATCCCCTCGATGGTGGGGAGGTCAGAGCCGATGATGGACTGGGCAGTGGTCACTACTTTCTGCACAACTTTAAGGAGAAGGGGAAGAGATTTAATAGGAATCCGAGAGGTAACTTTTTCACACAAAGGGTGGTGGGTGTATGGAACGAGCTGCCAGAGGAGGTAGTTGAGGCTGGGACTATCCCAACATTTGAGAAACAGTTAGACAGGTACATGGATAGGACAGGTTTGGAGGGATATGGACCAAACGCGGGCAGGTGGGACTAGTGTCCGGCGGAGGCTCGACTCACCCGTTGCAGCGGCCCCTACAGCCTGTCTGTCTTTTTTTTATTTTTTGTCTAGTTAAATGTAGTGTTTGGTGTTTTTTAATACTGGTTTTAAATGTGTATATGTGGGGGGGGGGGCGGGGGAGGGGGAAACCGTTTAAAATGTCTTCCCTGTCCGGGAGACCCGACTTTTTCCCTGTCGGGTCTCCGTTGTCGTTGGGGCCTAGCACCGTGGAGCGGCCTCCAACCTGAACGACCCGGGGGCTCGGGAGACTGCGGAGCTGCGGACTACTCACCATCGTGGGGCTGGCCGGCCTCGGAACGTGGGGAGCGGTGGTGACTCGCTGCTGCGACTCGACTCCTGGGGCTCGGAGGCTCCAGCAACGCAGTCGCAGGTCCGGTGCACTGGGACATCGGGAGCTCGCAGGTCCGGGGGGAGAGAGAGACCGCTTCCCGGAGCTCCCGCAACGCGACTTCTCCAGCCCGTGTCACGGGGTTGGAACGACCCGGAGCGGGGATGTACATCGCCCGGCACGGCTTCATGGCCGTGGGACATTACAGCGCCCGCCTGTGACTTTTAGACCGGGAGCGGGGCCGTAAATCGCCCGGCACGGCCTAAAATGGCCGTGGGACTTATCATCACCCGCCTGGGGCTTGGACATCGGGAGAGACATGGAGAACAGGGGAGAGAAAAGACTTTGCCTTCCATCACAGTAGGTTCACTATGACGGATGTTTGTGTGAATTAAATTGTGTGTATGTCTGTAGGACATTGTTTTTGTTTGTATGGCTGTGGAAACAGAATTTCGTTTGAGCCTCACTGAGGCTTAAATGACAATAAATTGTATTGTATTATTGTATTGTATTGTAGCTGGGACATGTTGGCCGGTGTGGTCAAGTTGGGCCGAAGGGCCTGTTTCCATGCTGTATCACTCCATAACTCTATGACTTAATGAAGATGCTTTATTGTCACATATACCTATGTACCTCGGCACTAGGGTTGCCAACAGTCCTGTATTAGCCGGGACATCCCGTATATTGGGCTAAATTGGTTTGTCCCGTGCAGGACCGCACTTGTCCCGTATTTGACTGCTACTACTCGGGTCGAGGGGACTGTCCGGTCGGAGCGCCGCGTCCGGCCCCCGCGTCACCTGTCCCGACGTAGTGCAGCTCGTGGAGTGCAGCAGCAGCAGCAGCAGCAGCGCCTCGCCCGTGGCCCCGTCGGTCGGCAGCCCGGCCAGCTGTCCGACCTTCGGACCTTGGCTTGCCGCCGACACCACCACCCCCCCCCCCTTCTCATGGCCGATCATTGGTTCACCAGTTGGATGGGGCGCCGGACTTTGCGCGTGACGTCGTGCAGCCCGGGGCCAAAACCTTTTACCGTACACTATAGGTAAGCACAATCATAGATAAGATCAGAAGTGCAAGGAAACTGCAGAAGTGCCAGAAATGTGGCGACTGTTTGTGTACAGTCTCGATGAAGTCTACTGCTTCTTGTCCGGTAATATTACCATCTGGTTTGGGAATTGCTCTGCCAAGGACAAGAAGGCTCTGCAGAGAGTAGTGCGTTCGGCCGAACGCACTATGGGAACTTCACTCGCCCCCCTGCAGGAACTATACCTCAGGAGGTGCAACTCCAGAGCCAACAAGATCATGGGAGACCCCTTCCATCCCTGCAACGGACTGTTCCAGCTGCTACGGTCAGGCAAACGCCTCCGTTGCCATGCGGTGAGAACGGAGCGGTTGAGAAGGAGTTTCTTCCCAGAGGCCATTCGGTCTGTAAACGCCTATCTCACCTGGGACTAACTTTACTGAACGTTTTTCCTTCCAATATTTAATATGTAAAAGAATATGTGTGTTATGATTGTGTTTATAGTTTGTTTGGTTGTTTGGTTGTTTGTCTTTTTGCACAAAAGTCCGCGAGCATTGCCACTTTCATTTCACTGCACATCTCGTATGTGTATGTGACAAATAAACTTGACTTGACTTGTTTCCACGCTGTCTGAATCTATGATTCTAACTACACTCATAGAAACATAGAAACATAGACAATAGGTGCAGTAGTAGGCCTTTCGGCCCTTTGAGCCAGCACCGCCATTCAATATGATCATGGCTGATGGGCCGAAGAGTCTGTTTCCCTGATGTTTCTCCAAACCAAACTGCAACCTCAGCCAATGTCTTGTACAGCTGCAACATAACATCGTAACATCTTCAGTTTCAGTCTAGTTTATTGTCATGTGTACCAAGGTACAGTAAAAAGCTTTTTCTGGCCTGCTAACCAGTCAGCGGAAAGACAATACATGATTATTATCTGAAGAAGGGTCTCGACCCGAAACGTCGCCTATTTCCTTCGCTCCATAGATGCTGCCTCACCCGCTGTGTTTCTCCAGCATTTTTGTCTACATGATTACAATCGATCCATTTACAGTGTACAGGTACATGCAAAGGGAATAACTTTCAGTGCAACATAAATAGACAATAGACAATAGGTGCAGGAGTAGGCCATTCGGCCCTTCGAACCAGCACCACCATTCAATGTGATCATGGCTGATCATCCCCAATCAGTACCCCGTTCCTGCCTTCTCCCCATATCCCCTGACTCCGCTATCTTTAAGAGCCCTATCTAGCTCTCTCTTGAGAGCATCCAGAGAACCTGCCTCCACCGCCCTCTGAGGCAGAGAATTCCACAGACTCACCACTCTCTGTGAGAAAAAGTGTTTCCTCGTCTCCGTTTTAAATGGCTTACCCCTTATTCTTAAACTGTGTGGCCCCTGGTTCTGGACTCCCCCAACATCGGGAACATGTTTCCTGCCTCTAGCTTGTCCAAGCCCTTAACAATCTTATACAGTATGTATCAATATAAGTGTGCGGGGATCGTTGGTCGGCGCGGACTCGGTGGGCCGGAGGGCCTGTTTCCGGGCTGCATCTCTAAACTAAAACTAAACTGAACTACATGGCGAGCTAGTCGAGGAATGCTTACGTTTCCTTCAAAGATGGGAGGCAGGCAGTCATAATCCAGAAGGTATAAAGGAGCTAAATTGTCCAGCCCTAATAAACTGCTTTGTCCTGTTAATAAAACTCATTATACTCCTTACCATAAAATATCATTCTTGTCAAAATTAATGAAGGACATCGTGCCAATACCGGCTGCAAGCAATACCTCTGCAGCTCGGCCCATAGTTAAGGTAATTATTTCTTTAATATACACAGCAAACTGCTGTTCAAATCATACCGCTAATTTAATGAACAGTGTAATTTTGAAATGTTTCATGTCGACTCTCCCCTGGGGAACTCCCACACCATCCTGTGAGCTCAACTGAAGGGCAAAATTCATCTCTAATCTATCAGCCTGGCTGCCTGAGTGTTACTGCTTGCGTGTGTGGCTTTTTGTTGCAATCTCCCCCACTCCCCCCTTCCTCTCCCTCATCCTCCCTCCCTCTCCCCTCTCCCCTCTCACCTCCCTCTCACCTCCCTCTCTCCCTCTCCCTCTTCCCCTCTATCTCCCTCCCTCTCTCCCCCTATCTCTCCTCCCTCTACCCCTCTACCCCTCCCCTCTCCCCCTCCATCTCCCCTTCTCTCCACCTCCCACTCCCCTCTCCCCTCTACCTCTCCGCCTCTCTCCTCTCCACCCCCTCTCCCTCTCTACTCTCTCCCGCTCCCTCTCCCTCTCCCCCTCTCTCTCCCCCTCTCTCTCTCCCTCTCCTCTCCTCCCCCTCTCTCTCCCTCCCTCTACCCCTCTATCTCCCCACCTCCTCTCCACCCCCTCTCCCTCTCCCACTCTCCCTCCCTCCCCCTCTCCCTCTCCCCCTCTCTACTCCCCTCTCCCTTTCCTTATCTCTATCTCTCTCCATCCCTCTCCTGCTCTCTCTCTCTCTCCCCTTCCCTCTCCCCCCCACCTCTCTCTCCCCCCCCCTTCTCTCTATCCTTTACCCTTTCTCCCATTCTCTCTTTGTCTTTCTCTCTCTCCCTCTCCCTCTCAAAATTCATGGCCAGTGAAACGTTTAGAACACAGAACATTGAACAGTACAGCACATGAACAGGCCCTTCGGCCCGCAATGTCTGTGCTGAACATGTTACCAAGACTATCTCATATCTGCCTGTACACAACCCACATCCCTCTATTCCCTGCATATCCATGTGCAAATCCAAAGGTCTCTTCAATGCCACTACCGTACCTGCCTCCACTACCACCACCCCCTGGCAGCGCGTTCCAGGCACTTTCTCTGTTCAATAGGCACATGGATGAGCAGGGAATGAAGGGATTGTGGGCAGGCAGGTGAGTTGGTCTCAGCATCACGTTCAACCCTGGCTTTGAAAGATCTTCGGCATTCAGGACCGGTAATTCCAGACGGCAGATCGGGCTTTGTTTGTTGCTGCCTCTCCTTCCCTTCCTCTTCTCATTTCTTCTAACTCTGCGCATCTCTCCGCAGAAACCCTACATCTTGAAGAAACGCGATTCCTCCCAACAGACAAAGCAGACCAATTCCTAAGGATTTGGTCTCCATTTGTCGACTTATAACATATAACCATATAACAATTACAGCACGGAAACAGGCCATCTCGGCCCTACAAGTCCGCGCCAAACATCTTTTTTCCCTTAGTCCCACCTGCCTGCACTCATACCATAACCCTCCATTCCCTTCTCATCCATATGCCTATCCAATTTATTTTTAAATGATACCAACGAACCTGCCTCCACCACTTCCACTGGAAGCTCATTCCACACAGCTACCACTCTCTGAGTAAAGAAGTTCCCCCTCATGTTACCCCTAAACTTCTGTCCCTTAATTCTGAAGTCATGTCCTCTTGTTTGAATCTTCCCTATTTTCAAAGGGAAAAGCTTGTCCACATCAACTCTGTCTATCCCTCTCATCATTTTAAAGACCTCTATCAAGTCCCCCCTTAACCTTCTGCGCTCCAGAGAATAAAGACCTAACTTATTCAACCTTTCTCTGTAACTTAGTTGTTGAAACCCAGGCAACAAGACTTCTTAGAAGCATATGGTGCAACACTGACGCAGAAACGATCCGTTTCAGGACTGGGTGAATGGTGGCCAAGAATAACAAATAGCTTTCTCTCCTTTATTCTTCCACCTTCTAACTCTGCTTCTTGTCTCTTCATTTTCTTGCTTTTCTCATCTTCCTTTATGGAAGGCAGGTGGGACTAAGGGAAAAAAGTTGTTCGGCATGGACTTGTAGGGCCGAGATGGCCTGTTTCCGTGCTGAAATTATTATATGTTCTCACTTTCTGATGTCACACACTTCTCTATTTCTTCCCTATTCTCTTTCTGTCTCCTTTTTATTGTTAAAATTAAAATAATAAGAAGCTGTACATGAACTGCAACATGCCAATATACACTAGGTACCTACAGTACCATGTTATTGTTTTTACGTCTAATAAAAATAAAATAAATAATTAAATACATCAATAAAAATCTCTTGGCTTTAGAGAGGTCGCTGATCCTTCTTGGAACAGCCTTGCTTCTTCCCTCGCCAGAGTTTGCTGTCCTAGGCATTGGTTCCCCAATTGTCGGTGTCGATTGCACATTCCTTCATGCTGGCCTTTAAGGCATTAATGATACAATATTCTCTGTCAATGCTTTCATCTTGTGGGATTAGATCAGCAGGCTGATGTTTTAAGGAAATGGAAAGCATTAAATATACCTTTGGTCCAATAGATCAAGTATGAATTGTACTTGTGTTTAAGAAGGAACTGCAGATGCTGGAAAATCGAAGGTAGACAAAAATGCTGGAGAAACTCAGCGGGTGAGGCAGCATCTTTGCCTATTTCCTTCGCTCCATAGATGCCGCTGCACCCGTTGAGTTTCTCCAGCATTTTTGTCTACCATCAATTGTACTTAATAGCCAATAGACAACAGGTGCAGGAGTAGACCATTCGGCCCTTCGAGCCAGCACCACCATTCAATGTGATCATGGCTGATCATCCCTTTTGCTATGAATGCTAACATACTATTCGCTTTCTTCACTGCCTGAGCAGAATTAGGCCATTCGGCCCATCGAGTCTACTCAATCATGGCTGACCTCTGGCTCCTAATCCCATTTTCCTGCCTTCTCCCCATGACCTTTGACACCCGTTCTAATCAAGAATTTGTCTATCTCTGCCTTAAAAATATCCACTGACTTGTCCTCCACAGCCCTCTGTGGCAATGAGTCCCACAGATTAACCACCCTCTGACTAAAGAAGTTCCTCATCACCTCCTTTCTAAAAGAGCGCCCTCAATGTTCTCCTGAGATGCTGCCTGACCTGCTGAGTTACTCCAGCACTTTGTGATTTTTTTTGTGTAAACCAGCATCTGCAGTTCCTTTATGAAAGATCGACGCAAAATGCTGGAGTACCTCGGCGAGACCCTTCCTCGACTCATCCCTTCTCTCCAGAGATGCTGCCTGTCCCGCTGAGGTACTCCAGCATTTTGGGTCTATCTCTGGTTTAAACCCGCGTCTGCAGTTCCTTCCGACGCCAGATTTATTGAGTTTAATTAGACCGCCCGCATCTCAGGGATGGATTTGAACTCACAACCTCAGTATCAGCTCCGCACCATAATGACCTGACCAATGCATACTTCCCAGCTGCTTGCATCGCACAGTGCATTATTGCCCCCATTCATCTCACAGGCTCCAAATGAAGTGTTAGCTGAGTTTGACGATGTTATTAGGTAGTGTACCCTATGATCGCAGAATGGCCCAGATTAGTTTAGAGATACAGCGCGGAAACAGGCCCTTCGGCCCACCGAGTCCGTGCCGACCAGCGATCCCCGCACACTAACACTGTCCTTCCACACACCAGGAACAATTTACACTTCCACCAAGCCGATTAACCTGCAAACCCGTACATCTTTGGAGTGTCAATAGACAATAGACAATAGGTGCAGGAGTAGACCATTCGGCCCTTCGAGCCAGCACCGCCATTCATTGTGATCATGGCTGATCATCCCTAATCAGTACCCCGTTCCTGCCTTCTCCCCATATCCCCTGACTCCGCTATCTTTAAGAGCCCTATCTAGCTCTCTCTTGTCTCTCATGTCGACGGAAACCGGTGCTCCCGGAGAAAATCCATGCAGGTCACGGGGAGAACGTACAAGTTCCGTACAGACATACATGCATGCGTGTGTGTGCATGCTGTGTGTCCATGTGTATGTGCGTGTGTGTGTGGATATTTGTGTGTGCATGTATATGTGAACATGTCTGTTGTGTGTGTGCATGTGAGTGAGTGTATAAGTGCATGAGTATATGTGTGTGTGAGTACGATTGTGCACACATGTGTGTGAGTGTGAGTAGGATCACCCCGTACACAATTTACTGCACCTTAGATATTAGTTACAGTGTAGAAACAGGCCCTTCGGCCCAGCGAGTCTGCTCCAACTAGTGATCACCCTGTACTGTAGACAATAGACAATAGACAATAGGTGCAGGAGTAGGCCATTCGGCCCTTCGAGCCAGCACCGCCATTCAATGTGATCATGGCTGATCATCCCCAATCAGTACCCCGTTCCTGCCTTCTCCCCATATTCCCTGATTCCACTAGCCCCAAGAGCTCTATCTAACTCAATGCACATACACGCACACACACGCACCCACACACACAAATGCACCCATTTGGGATGGGAATTGTAAGATTGTTGTCAACAGAGATGTGGTGCAAGAGGCATAGACAGGGTGGATAGTCAGAGACTCTCTCCTCAGGGTGGAAGTATCAACTGCTTGAGGGTGTAGCTTTAAGGTGAGAGGGGCAAAGATTAAAGGAGATGTGAGGGACAATGACAATAGACAATAGACAATAGGTGCAGGAGTAGGCCATTTGGCCCTTCAAACCTGCCCCCACCGCTCTTTGAGGCAGATAATTCCACAGACTCACCACTCTCTGTGTGAAAAAGTGTTTCCTCGTCTCCGTTGTAAGACGGTGGTGGGGGCCTTGAACATGCTGCCAGGGGTGGCGGTGGAGGCTGATACGATCGTGGTGTTTAAGGGTGTTTTGGAGAGGCACATGGATGTACAGGGCATGGAGAGGTATGGGTTATATACAGGTTGGTCTTGACGTCATCTTTGGCACAGGCATTGTGGTCTGAAAGGGCCTGTTCATGTGCTGTACTGATCTATTTCATTGGTTTTGTGTGTGCGCGTGCGCGTGTGTGTGTGTGTGTGTGTGTCTGTGTATGTGTGTGCGCGTGCGTGTGAGTGTGTGTGAGTGTGTGTGAGTGTGTCTGTGCCTGTGTATGTGTGTATGCGTGTGTGTGAGTGTGTGTGAGTGTGCGTGTCTGTGCCTGTGTCCGTGTGTATGCGTGTGTGTGAGTGAGTGAGTGCGCGCTTGTGTGTCCTTGTGTGTGTGCATGTGTGTGTGTGCATGTGTGTGTGTGCGTGTGTGTGCGTGTGTGTGTGTGTGCGTGTGTGTGTGTGTGCGTGTGTGTGTGTGTGTGTGTGTGTGTGTGTGCGTGTACGTGTGTGTGTGCGTGTGTGTGTGCGTGTGTGTGCGTGTATGTATACGTGTGTGTGCGTGTGTGTGTGTTTGCGTGTGTGTATGTGTTGTGTGTGTATGTGCGTGTGTATGTGCGTGTGTGTGTGGCGGGTGTGTGTGTGTTTGTGTGTGTGCGTGTGTGTGTGCGTGTGTGTGTGTGTGTGTGTGTGTGTGTGTGTGTGTGAGTGCGGGTGTGTGTGTGCGCGCATGCCTGCGTGCGTGCGTATGTGTGAGTTTGTGTGTGTGTGTGTGTGTGTGTGAGAGTGTGTGTGTGTGTGTGCACGTGTGTGTGTGTGTGTGTGTGTGTGTGTGTGTGTGTGTGTGTGTGTGTGTGTGTGTGTGTGTGTGTGTGTGTGTGTGTGTGTGAATGCATAAATGCATGAGTATATGTGAGTGTGATTGTGCACGTGAGTGTGTATAGGGTATCTGACTAGCTCGTCACACACAAGTCACTGAGGAATATCAATGCAGCCCCTGCTTCCCACAACAGAGGGCAGTGGTGCCCAGAGGCAGCCCCCACTGACCAGCATGAGATGCTGCCTGCCTGACTGCCTGTCTCCCGCACATCCTTGCAAGAAAGTACCTAACATACGGAACTGGCCTTGAGTAGTGAAAGGCCTGGGAAGAGTGGATGTGGAGAGGATGTTTCCACTGGTGGCAGAGGTGACCTACAAACCTGCACGTCTTTGGAGTGTGGGAGGAAACCTGAGATCCCGGGGAAAACCCACGCAGGTCACAGGGAGAACGTGCACACTCCGTACAGGCAGCACCTGTAGTCAGGATGGAACCTGGGTCTCCGGTGTTGTAAGGCATCAGCTCTACCTGCTGCGCCACTAGCCCCACCTTAGTGATACAGCGTGGAAACAGGCCCTTCGGCCCAACTCCCCCACACCGGCCAACATGTCCCAGCTACACTAGTCCCACCTGCCCGCGTTTGGTCCATATCCCTCCAAACCTGTCCCATCCATGCACCTGTCTGTGGAATTCTCTGCCTCAGAGGGCGGTGGAGGCCAGTTCTCTGGATGCCTTCAAGAGAGAGCTAGATAAGGCTCTTAAAGATAGAGGAGTCAGGGGATATGGGGAGAAGGCAGGAACGGGGTACTGATTGGGGATGATCAGCCATGATCACAATGAATGGCGGTGCTGGCTCGAAGGGCCGAATGGCCTACTCCTGCACCTATTGTCAATTGTTTATTGTCCATAGTCCAACTGTTTATTAAACACTGGGATAGTCCCAGCCTCAACTACCTCCTCTGGCAGCTCGTTCCATACACCCACCACCCTGTGTGTGAAAAAATTGCCCCTCAGATTCCTATTAAATCTTTTCCCCTTCAAGTTAAACCCGTGTCCTCTATTCCTCGATTCCCCTACTCTGGGCAAGAGACTCTGTGCATCTACCCGATCTATTCCTCTCATGATTTTATAGAACTCTATAAGATCACCCCTCATCCTCCTGCGCTCCATGGAATAGAGACCCAGCCTGCTCAACCTCTCCCTATAGCTCACACCCTCTAGTCCTGGCAACATCCTCGTAAATCTTCTCTGCATTTTTTCATCTTTTCCCTTCTAAAATCTTTTCCCCTTCACCTTGAACCAGTAACTCTGCCGCTGCCCCCCCCCCCCCCCCCCCCCCCCCCCCCCTTTAAGCGACTACTGATCTAACACCTGAGGCAGATACCACCCCCGGGAGGTGGACATAAATGCTGGAGAAACTCAGCGGGTGAGGCAGCATCTATGGAGCAAAGGAATAGGCGACGTTTCGGGTCGAGACCCTTCTTCAGACTGATGTGGGGGTGGGGGCGGGTAGAAGAGAGGAAGAGGCGGAGACAGTGGGCTGTGGGAGAGCTGGGAAGGGGAGGGGAAGGAGGGAGGAAGCAGGGACTACCTGAAATTGGAGAAGTCAATGTTCATACCGCTGGGGTGTAAACTACCCAAGCGAAATATGAGGTGCTGCTCCTCCAATTTACGGTGGGACTCACTCCTGCCATGGAGGAGGCCCAGGACAGAAAGGTCGGATTGGGAATGGGAGGGGGAGTTGAAGTGCTGAGCCACCGGGAGATCAGGTTGGTTAATGCGAACTGGGAAGTATCCCTGATATTTGGATTCTTCCCCTTGTTGCGAGGAGAACAGAACAAGGCTGATCGATACACGACGAAGGAATTGGCAGAAATCAATTTGTAATTCCATTAGAACTTGCTGCTTAATTGCTTTTCTTCTGAGTTCATCTTTCTTTTTAAATGTCCGTAAGTTGGGGTCAGAAATAATACTGGAACGTTTCAAATGGGGAGAGGGTTAATCTCCGTGAGGTCTCTGCCGGCTGGTGGTCACAATGGGGGCCAAACGACAGAACGATACAGGACTGAGCACATGGTGGCATGGTGGCGCAGCGGTAGAGTTGCTGCCTTAGAGTGTACGCAGCGCCAGAGACCCGGGTTCGATCCCGACTACGATCGCTGTCTGAACGGAGTTTGTACGTTCTCCCCGTGACCTTCGTGGGTTTTGTCCGAAATCTTTGGTTTATAAACAACTAGACCAAGTGCAGGCCCGTTGGGTCTGTTTTCCCAACGCGCGTTTGTGGGGTAGGGTTGGGGGGCTGCGGCATTACACTCACACTAACCACCCCCCAAACACAAAGGTGGGGGGAGGGGGCAGAGGGAGGGGGTGGGGAGAGGGGAGGTGAGAAGAGGGGAGGGAGGGGAGAGGGGGCGGAGGAAAACTGGAGAGATTTGGGAGGGAAAGTAGAGTGGGGTAGGGGTACTACCTTCTGTGGCAGAGAATTCCAGAGATTCACCACTCTCTGTGTGAAAAATGTTTTTCTCATCTTGGTCCTAAAAGATTTCCCCCTTTATCCTTAAACTGTGACCCCTTGTTCTGGACTTCCCCAACATCGGGAACAATCTTCCTGCATCTAGCCTGTCCAACCCCTTAAGAATTTTGTAAGTTTCTATAAGATCCCCCCTCAATCTTCTAAATTCTAGCGAGTACAAGCCAAGTCTATCCAGTCTTTCTTCATATGAAAGTCCTGACATCCCAGGAATCAGTCTGGTGAACCTTCTCTGTACTCCCTCTATGGCAAGAATGTCTTTGAGCATTGGGCATTGTGACATCACACAATAGATAGAAGATAGATAGATAGATAGATAGATAGATAGATAGATAGATAGATAGATAGATAGATAGATAGATAGATAGATAGATAGATAGATAGATAGATAGATAGATAGATAGATAGATAGATAGACAATAGACAATAGGTGGAGGAGTAGGCCATTCAGCCCTTCGATTCAATGTGATCATGACTGATCAACCCCAATGAGTACCCCATTCCTGCCTTCTCCCCATATCCCCTGACTCCGCTATTTTTAAGAGACCCATCTAGCTCTCTCTTGAAAGCATCCAGAGAACCTGCCTCCAGCGCCCTCTGGGGCAGAGAATTCCACAGACTCACAACTCTCTGTGAGAAAAAGTGTTTCCTCGTCTCCGTTCTAAATGGCTTACCCCTTATTCTTAAACTGTGGCCCCTGGTTCTGGACTCTTCCAACATCGGGAACATGTTTCCTGCCTCTAGCGTGTCCAAACCCTTAATAACCTTATATGTTTTAATAAGATGCCCTCTCATCCTTCTAAATTCCAGAGTGTACAAGCTCAGCCGCTACATTCAATCAACATAGGACAGTCCCGCCATCCCGGGAATTAACCTTGTAAACCTGCGCTGCACTCCCTCAACAACAAGAATGTCCTTCCTCAAATTTGGAGACCAAAACGGCACGCAATACTCCAGGTGTGGTCTCATTAGGGCCCTGCCTGTACGGTGTTTGTACGTTCTCCCCGTGACCTGCGTGGGTTTTCGTCGGGATCTTCTGTTTCCTCCCACACTCCAAAGACGTGCAGGTTTGTAGGTTAATTGGCTTGGTGTAAATGTAAAAATTGTTCCTAGTGTGTGTAGGGTAGTGTTAATGTGCGGGGATCGCTGATCAGCGCGGAGCCGGTGGGCTGAAGAGCCTGTTTCCACATTGCATCTCTATACCTGAAGGGCCGAATGGCCTACCCCTGCACCTATTGTCTATTGTCTATTGTCTAAACTAATCTAAAACCCAATTAAAACTCATGTTGTCAAGCTGGAAAGGGGACAGAGAAGATTTACGAGGATGTTGCCAGGACTAGAGGGTGTGAGCTATAGGGAGAGGTTTAGTAGGCTGGGTCTCTATTCCATGGAGCGCAGGAGGATGAGGGGGAGATCTTATAGAGGTGTATAAAATCATGAGAGGAATAGATCGGGTAGATACACAAAGTCTCTTGCCCAGAGTAGGGGAATCGAGGACCAGAGGACATTGGTTCAAGGTGAAGGGGAAAAGATTTAATAGGAATCTGAGGGGCAACTTTTTCACACAGAGGGTGGTGGGTGTATAGAACCAGCTGCCAGAGGAGGTAGTTGAGGCTGGGACTATCCCAAAGTTTAGGAAACAGTTAGACAGGTATTTGGATAGGACAGGTTTGGAGGGATATGGACCAAGTGCAGGCAAGTGGGACTCGGGTAGCTGGGGCATGTTGGCCGGTGTGGGCAAGTTGGGCTGAAGGGCCTGTTACCACACTGTATCACTCCAAGTCTCTATAACGCAAGGAGCCCATGTTGAGATTAGAATCATAGAGTTGCATCATGGAAACAGAACTCGAGTGCTTAACCCTTCGGAAGTTTAGTTTAGTCTAGAGATACATCGAGCCCTTGGGCCCAACTTACCCACACCGGCCAACATGTCCCAGCTACACTAGTCCCACCTACCTGTGCTTGATCCATATCTCTCTAAACCTTTCCCACTTTAGTACGCCCCCCTCGGTCATGACTGACCATGGGTGATGCATCGTGGTCGGATGCAAGCCTGGGCGATCGATGTCATATGGAGGACAGACAGGCTGTTGCCCATGCAGCATGTCCCCCCTCTCCACGTCGCTGATCGATCCAAAGGAACAGCAGGGCCGTTACAGTTTGGCACCAGCGCCGTCGCAGGAGCTGCCAGAGCGAGGTTGTAGACAACGACCAACTGCCTTAGGGGCTCCGACTCCGGACTTTCTTGAGGTTTACTCCTGGAGCCTTTTCCATGACTGGATATGGCCACAAGGCAGTGGAGGTTTTAAATCAGAGTTTCCCCTCTCCTAGATGGACTGCCTTCCCAGGCTGACGAGCCCCATCTGCCCGCGACTCGTGGGGGCGGGAGCGTCTACCTTCCCGTGCAGGTCTACAGCACCTGCCCACTGCCCACACCTGTCCCTCTAAGCCTTTCCTATCTATGTACCTGTCCACGTGTCTTTTAAATGCTGTTATGCGACCTGCCTCAACTACCTCCTCGAGCAGCTCATTCCATATGCCCATATGTGTGAAAATGTTGCCCCTCAGATCCCTGTTAAATCTTTTGTCTACTATAAACCTATGTCCTTTGACTTTGGACTTTGGAGACACAGTGGGGAAACAGGCCCTTCGGCCCACTGAGACCGACCCAACCAGCGATCCTCGTGCACTATCCTACACACACTGGGGACAATTTACAATTATACCAAACCAATTAACCTACAAACCAGTACGTCTTTGGAGCTTGGGAGGAAACCGGAGATCCTGGAGAAAAACCCACGCAGGTCACGGGGAGAACGTGCAAACTCCGTACAGACAGCGCCCGTCGTCACGGTCAAAGCTGGTCCTCTGGTGCTGTAAGTCTACTGCTGCATAACTGTGCCACCTGAGGTTTAGAGTCTTAGAGTCATAGAGGCTTGCACGGTGGCGCAGCAGTAGAGTTGCTGCCTCACAGCACCAGAGACACCGGTTCAATCCTGACTGCGGGGTGCTGTCTGTACGGAGTTTGTACGTTCTCCCCGTGACCTGCGTGGGTTTTCTCCAGGATCTCCGGTTTCCTCCCACACTCCAAAGACGTGCAGGTTTGTAGGTTAATTTGGCTTCTGTAAATTGTAAATTGTCCCTAGTGTGCGTAGGGTAATGTTAAGGTACTGGGATCGTAGTCAGAGCTCGGGGACGTCTCTTAGCGGCTCGTAACGCTAACGGCAGGTACTTGGGAAACGCGGTAAGCTCGTGAAGACTCGTGAAGATTTTTCAACATGCTGAAAAATGTCCACGAGAGCCCCGAGTACCGACGAGCGGCCATTACCGTAAATCTCCGAGTTCGAATCAGGGCAAACTCAGGAGAACTTGAATTAACTCGTATAGTGGGACAGGCCCTTAAGTGTTTGAGAATATAGGTTGGTCTTTGTATTACGGTGGTGGGTTTTGTACTGATTTATTTTGGACAGCACATATTATTATTATAAATAATTGAATACATTAGTTTTGGTTAAAACAAAAGGTACAGGGATCGCTTGCCGGTGAGAACTCGGTGGGCCGAAGGGCCTGTTTCCGCCCTGGTTCGCTGAACTGAACTAGAGTTATAAAGCATGGAGACAGGCCCTTCAGCCCAACTTGCCCATGCCAACCAAGATGCCCACCTACACTAGTCCACCGTGCCTTCCATTCCAGAAGAGGAATGGCCTAGGCTCGATGGGCCGAATGGCTTAATTCTGCTCCTATGACATGAGCTTCATGAGATCATAAGTGATAGGAGCAGAATTCGGCCATTTGGCCCATCTAGCAGATTTACAAAGTTAATTCCCGGGATGGCGGGACTGTCATATGCTGAGAGAATGGAGCAGCTGGGCTTGTACACTCTGGAGTTTAGAAGGATGAGAGGGTATTTTTTTTAAACATATAAGATTATTAAGGGCTTGGACACGCTAGAGGCAGGAAACATGTTCCCGATGTTGGGGGAGTCCAGAACCAGGGGCCACAGTTTAAGAATAAGGGGTAAGCCATTTAGAACGGAGATGAGGAAAAACTTTTTTATCCAGAGGGTTGTGAATCTGTGGAATTCTCTGCCTCAAAAGGCAGTGGAGGCCAATTCACTGGATGCTTTAAAGAGAGAGTTAGATGGAGCTTTTAAAGATAGCGGAATCAGGGGATATGGGGAGAAGGCAGGAACGGGGTACTGATTGTGGATGATCAGCCATGATCACATTGAATGGCGGTGCTGGCTCGAAGGGCCGAATGGCCTACTCCTGCACCTATTGTCTATTGTTTATTGTCTAAACTAAATGTGAGCTCTGCTTTAAACCCACGGGCCACTTATACATCCAATTCCAGCAGACTATTAGAGTTTTCTGTACCTACTGGTGACTTCCTATCGTGAGAAGAGTCCCCAGTGTTGGGTCAATCACTTTCTGATGCAGGAGAGCGAGTTCAAATCAGTGGCGAAGAGGAAATGACACGTTCCGTTCCGCGCAAAGCGAGGATATAGGCTGGGAACGACCATTGCATCACGCTTTATGTCCGTGGCTCTTATTCCCTTCATCAAGCCACAGGCACTTGCAGTGCAGGCACCCCACTGACAAGATAATCACACAATCCCATGCAACGCCTCTGCTCCCAGAGATCGGCTCTGAAGACATTTCCTTTCTCTCCGTTCAATCAGTCCGGGGAGCAGGAGAAACAAGTCACTAATCTCCTCCATTCTAACATCCCCGGCCGTTGCCATAGTTACGGGATGGAGTGCATGGAGCACCCGCAGTTAGTTTCGTATCAGTTCACCACATTGGTTTTAGAGACCCACTTCTTCTTGCGTAGGGAGTGCACAGCCTAAAGTTGTAAGACCACTTGTTCTGTTTGATCTTCTGTTTGTGCACGCCAGGTTGATTGCATTCGTCGAAACAGGGTGGACCATGTGAAGGTTACATAGAAACATAGAAAATAGGTGCAGGAGGAGGCCATTCGGCCCTTCGAGCCTGCACCGCCATTCAATATGATCATGGCTGATTATCCAACTCAATATCCTGTACCTGCCTTCTCTCCATACCCCCTGAACCCTTTAGCCACAAGGGCCACATCTAACTCCCTCTTAAATATAGCCAATGAACTGGCCTCAACTACCTTCTGTGGCAGAGAATTCCACAGATTCACCACTCTCTGTGTGAAAAATGTTTTCCTCATCTCGGTCCTAAAAGATTTCCCCCTTATCCTTAAACTGTGACCCCTTGTTCTGGACTTCCCCAACACCAGGAACAATCTTCCTGCATCTAGCCTGTCCAACCCCTTAAGAATTTTGTAAGTTTCTATAAGATCCCCCCTCAATCTTCTAAATTCTAGCGAGTACAAGCCGAGTCTATCCAGTCTTTCTTCATATGAAAGTCCTGACATCTAGCCTTTTCAATCTTTCCTCATATGACAGTCCCGCCATTCCAGGGATCAATCTCGGGAACCTACGCTGCACTGCCTCAATCACAAGGATGTCCTTCCTCAAATTAGGAGACCAAAACTGTACTATGTCCCCCCCCGGTTTTAGAGATACAGCGTGGAAACAGGCCCTTCGGCCCACTGTCCATCGATCAACCATTCACACTCGTTCTATGTTTAGTTTAGAGACATAGTGTGGAAACAGGCCTTATGTCCCGCAGTTTACAGTTACAGTTTAGTTTAGTTTAGTTTATAGTTTCATTTATTGTCACGTGTACTGAGGTGCAATTAAAAACTTTAAGGGCATGTCCCACTTACGCGATTTCTTCGGCAACTTGCCGGCACCCGTCATAGTCACAGCATGTAGCCGAAATGTTTCAATGTGTTGAAAATCCAGCGGTGACCAGAAAAAGGTACGACTCTTTGGGCGACTACTCACGAACCAACACATTAAATATACCTTTGGTCTAATAGATCAAATATCAATTGTACTTTATGGATTATTATCTGAGCAGGGGAGGAGGGGGGGGGGGGGGGGGGGTTGGTGCAGGGTGCACGGTGGCACAGTAAGTTGCTGCCTTACAGCGCCAGAGACCCGGGTTCGATCCTGACTACGGGTGCTGTCTGTACGGAGTTTGTACGTTCTCCCCGTGACTGGCGTGGGGTTTTCTCCGGGTGCTCCGGCTTCCTCCAATACTCCAAAGACGTGCAGGTTTGTAGGTTGATTCACCTTGGTAAAATTGTAAATTGTCTCTGAGAACTTCAAGATTCAAGAGAGTTTATTGTCATGTGTCCCAGATAGGACAATGAAATTCTTGCTTTGCTTCAGCACAACAGAACATAGTAGGCATTGACTACAGAACAGATCAATGTGTCCATATACCATTATATAAATATATACACACATGAATAAATAAACTGATAAAGTGCAAATAACAGATAATGGGTTATTAATGTTCTGAGATTTGTTTGAGTTGAGTTTAATAGCCCGATGGCTGTGGGGAAGCAGCTATTCCTGAACCTGGTTGTTGCAGTCTTCAGGCTCCTGTACCTTCTACCTGAAGGTAGCAGGGAGATGAGTGTGTGGCCAGGATGGTGTGGGTCCTTGATGATGCTGCCAGCCTTTTTGAGGCATCGACTGCGATAGATCCCCTCGATGGAAGGAAGGTCAGAGCCGATGATGGACTGGGCAGTGTTTACTACTTTTTGTAGTCTTTTCCATTCCTGGACGCTCAAGTTGCCGAACCAAGCCACGATGCAACCGGTCAGCATGCTCTCTACTGTGCACCTGTAGAAGTTAGAGAGAATCCTACTTGACAAACCGACTCTCCGTAATCTTCTCAGGAAGTAGAGGCGCTGATGAGCTTTCTTGATAATTGCATCAGTGTTCTCGGACCAGGAAAGATCTTCAGAGATGTGCACGCCCAGGAATTTGAAGCTCTTGAAACTTCGGTTTCCTCCCACACTCCAAAGACGTGCAGGTTTGTAGGTTAATTGGCTTGGTGCAAGTATAAATTGTCCCTAGTGGGTGTAGGATAGTGTTAGTGTGCGGGGATCGCTGGTCGGCGCGGACCCAGTGGGCCGAAGAGCCTGTAGCTCTAAACTAAAACTAAAAAAACAAAACTAAAACACGGAACAAAGACAAACATCGTGGTTGATATAGTTGAGAGTGGTGAATCTGTAGGAAAGCTGTACATGATTGCAATCAAGCTGATCACAGTGTAAAGATAGATGTGACCTGAATGGAGTGGATGTGGAGAGGATGTTTCCATTAGTGGGAGAGTCTAGGACCAGAGGTCACAGCCTCAGAATATAAGGATGTACCTTTAGAAAGGAGATGAGGAATTTCTTAGTCAGAGGGCTGTGAATTTGTGGAATTCATTGCCACAGACAATGGTGGATGCCATGTCAATGGATGTTTTTAAGGAGGAGATTGATAGATTTTTGATTAGTCTGGGGAGAAGGCAGGAGAATGGGGTTGAGAGGGAAAGTTAGTTCAGCCATGATTGAATGGCGGAGTAGCCTCGATGGGCCGAATGGCCTAATTCTGCTCCTGTACATTTTAACTTATGATCTTCTGTATCAGCCATGATCACATTGAATGGCGGTGCTGGCTCAAAGGGCCAAATGGCCTGCTCCTGCTCCTATTGTCTATTGTCTATTGTCTATTCTGCTGGACGGGAGCAGGGGGGAGAAGGAATGACTGTGGTGGGACAAGTCTTTCATTATGTTGGCTGCTTTTCCTGGTGTAGATGGAGTAGGTGGTGGGGATGGTGTGAAAGCCTTCAAACTAACTTGAAACTGATACAGCACGGTTTGGGAACAGCTCCATCCAAGACCGCAAGAAATTGCAGCGAATTGTGGACGCAGCCCAGACCATCACACAAACCAACCTCCCTTCCTTTGACTCCATCTACACCTCACGCTGCCTCGGCAAGGCCAGCAGCATCATCAAGGACCAGTCGCACCCCGGCCACTCCCTCTTCTCCCCTCTCCCATCAGGCAAGAGGTACAGAAGTGTGAAAACGCACACCTCCAGATTCAGGGACAGTTTCTTCCCAGCTGTTATCAGGCAACTGAATCATCCTACCACAACCTAGTGTGACTGGTGCTGAACTACTATCTACTGTACCTAATTAGTGACCCTCGGACTATCTTTGATCGGACTTTACTGGATTTACTTCACAGTAAACATTATTTCCTTATCATGCATCTGTACACTGTGGATGGCTCGATTGTGATCATGTATTGCCTTTCCGCCGACTGGGTAGCACACAACAAAAAGCTTTGTCATGTGTGCAGGCGGTTGTGGAGGCCAAGTCATCAGGTGTTTTGAAAGCGGAGATTGTCAGATTCTCGAATGGTGCGAGGTGCCAAGGGTTATGGGGAGAAGGCAGGAGAATGGGGTTGAGAGGGAGATTGAATGGCAGAGTAGACTCGATAGGCCGAATGGCCTCATTCTATTCCTGTAACATATGACCTCAGAGGGCGGTGGAGGCAGGTTCTCTGGATGTTTTCAAGAGAGAGCTAGATAGGCTCTTAAAGATACCGGGGTCAGGGGATATGGGGAGAAGGCAGGAACGGGGTACTGATTGGGGATGATCAGCCATGATCACATTGAATGGCGGTGCTGGCTCGAAGGGCCAAATGGCCTACTCCTGCACTTAGCGTGTCCAAGCTCTTAACAATCTTATATGTTTCAATGAGATTCCTCTCATCCTTCTAAACTCCAGAGTGTACAAGCCCAGCTGCTCCATTCTCTCAGCATACGACAGTCCCGCCATCCCGGGAATTAACCTTGTGAACCTAATCGTGAATTAACCTCAATAGCAAGAATGTCCTTCCTCAAATTAGGGGACCAAAACTGCACACAATACTCCAGGTGTGGTCTCACTAGGGCTCTGTACAACTGCAGAAGGACCTCTTTGCTCCTATATTCGATTCCTCTTGTTATAAAGGCCAACATTAGCACCATCCTATACAATAGGGAACATTTTGAAATGTTACCCAAACCCATCAACCTGCAAACCTGTATGTATTTGGTGTGTGGGAGGGAAGCTTTTCACTGTACATATGGCATTAAACTAAACTCAAACCGGAGCAAACCCACGTGGTCACAGGGAGAAGGTACAAACTGCGTACAGACAGCTCCAGTAGCCAGGATGGAACCCGAGTCTCTGGCGCTGTGTGGCAGCAACTCTCATGCAGCGCCACCGTGCCCACCCATCTAGACAGGTCTCAAATGTCACGAATACACCAGGGATATTTGGAACCAAGTTGCCAAATAATATTGTGTGCAGCTTTGGTCCCCTAAATTAAGGAAGTACATACTTGTTATTGAGGGAGTGCAGCGTAGGTTTACAAGGTTAATTCCCGGGATGGCGGGACTGTCATATGCTGAGAGAATGGAGCGGCTGGGCTTGTACACTCTGGAGTTTAGAAGGATGAGAGGATATCTCATTGAAACATATAAGATTATTAAGGGCTTGGACACACTAGAGGCAGGAAACATGTTCCCGATGTTGGGGGAGTCCAGAACCAGGGGCCACAGTTTAAGAATAAGGGGTAAGCCATTTAGAACGGAGACGAGGAAACACTTTTTCTCACAGAGAGTGGTGAGTCTGTGGAATTCTCTGCCTCAGAGGGCGGTGGAGGCAGGTTCTCTGGATACTTTCAAGAGAGAACTAGATAGGGCTCTTAAAAATAGCGGATATGGGGAGAAGGCAGGAACGGGGTACTGATTGGGGATGATCAGCCATGATCACATTGAATGGAGGTGCTGGCTCGAAGGGCTGAATGGCCTCTACTCCTGCACCTATTGTCTATTGTCTATTGTCTCTACAATAATCCCGTCGACTCCCAAAGGTTATTGAGCAGAAGCACAAACTATTAATCTCCTGATATCATCCAACCTGTTCACCCGTGACTGGTGGTGGTGGTGGTGAGGAGGGAGTGGATTCGCCCCAGCCCCTCGAACGCAGGCTGATAGCTCGGGACATTATTTAACCATCGATATCTGTACACCACTTTAACATTCAAACCTGCTCCTCGCCTGTCAGGCTCCCAGCAAATTTGTGCCCTTTAATCCACCTGATGGAAGTTTAGTTTAGTTTATGTGCAGGGAGGAACTCAGTTTACACCAGTTTACAGCAGGAACTCAGTTTACTCTGTGTACGGCACCCCTTTGCCAACAGCTGCCCTGCACAACACTGGCTGACGCTTCTAAGGTCGCCTAGGTCAAGACGAGATGGAGTGACCAGTGGAAGTCAGCGGAACCATCTAGGCTATCTAGGCCGTTCAGCCCATCAAGCCATTCAATCATGTCTAATCTATCTTTCCCCCATCTACCCGATCTATTCCTCTCATTATTTTGTCCACCTCTATCAGATCTGGCCTCATCCTCCTGCGCTCCAAGGAATAGAGTCCCAGCCTGCTCAACCTCTCCCTGCCTACGCTTGGCCCATGTCCCTCCAAACCTGTACCTGTCTAATTGATTCTGAAACGTTGCGATAGTCCCAGCCTCAACTACCTCCTCTCAAAGTTTGCTCCATACACCCACCACCCTTTGTGTGAAAAAGTTACCCCTCGGATTCCTATTAAATCTATCCCCCTTCACCTTAAACCTATGTCCTCTGGTCCTCAATTCACCTACTCTGGGCAAGAGACTCTGTGCATCTACCCGATCTATTCCTCTCATTATTTTGTACACCTCTATAAGATCACCCCTCATCCTCCTGCGCTCCAGGGAATAGAGACCCAGCCTACTCAACCTCTCCCTGTAGATCACACCCTCTAGTCCTGGCAACATCCTCGTAAATCTTCTTTGCACATTTCCCAGCTTGACAACATATTTCCTATAACACTGTGCACAGAACTGAATACAATACTATAAATGCAGCCTCACTAATGTCTCATATAACTGCAACTTGACCTCCCAACTTCTATACTCAATGCTCTAACTGTTGAAGATCAACGTGCCAGGAGCATTTTTGACCACCTTATCTACTTGGGATGCCACTTTCAATGAACTATGTACCTCCTAGATCCCTCTGCTCTACAACACTCCCCAGAGCTCTACCATTCCTCAGCCCACCAGCCCAACCGATCCAGATCCAGCTGCAATTTTGGACAACCATCTTCATTATCTACAATACCACCCACTTTTATGTCATCTGCAAGCTTGCTAATCATATCATGTGCGTTCTCATCCATTGACGTAGATGACAAACAGTAACGGGCCCAGCACCGAACCCTGAGGCACACCACTAGTCACAGGCCTCCAGTCTGAGAAGCAACCTTCCACCATCACCCTCTGCTTCCTTCCATGGAGCCAATTTTCTATCCATTCAGCTATCTCTCCTAAGATCCCATGTGATCTAATCTTCCAGGGATCTAACATCCAGGGATATTCAATATTCAGGAGGGATAGACAGAAAGGAAAAGGAGGTGGGGTAGCGTTGCTGGTTAGAGAGGAGATTAACGCAATAGAAAGGAAGGACATTAGCTTGGATGATGTGGAATCGGTATGGGTAGAGCTGCGAAACACTAAGGGGCAGAAAACGCTAGTGGGTGTTGTGTACAGGCCACCTAACAGTAGTAGTGCAGTTGGGGATGGCATCAAACAGGAAATTAGAAATGCGTGCGACAAAGGTAAAACAGTTATAATGGGTGACTTCAATCTACATATAGATTGGGTGAATCAAATTGGCGGGGGTGCTGAGGAAGAGGATTTCTTGGAATGTATGCAGGATAGTTTTCTAAACCAACATGTTGAGGAACCAACGAGAGAACAGGCTATTCTAGACTGGGTATTGAGTAATGAGGAAGGGTTAGTTAGCAGTCTTGTTGTGCGTGGGCCCTTGGGCAAGAGTGACCATAATATGGTTGAGTTCTTCATTAGGATGGTGAGTGACATTGTTAATTCAGAAACAAGGGTCCTGAACTTGAAGAAAGGTAACTTTGAGGGTATGAGACGTGAATTGGTCAAGATAGACTGGCAATTGATTCTTAATGGGTTGACGGTGGATATGCAATGGAAGGCATTTAAAGACTGCATGGATGAACTACAACAATTGTTCATCCCAGTTTGGCAAAAAAATAAATCAGGGAAGGTAGTGCATCCATGGATAACAAGGGAAATCAGGGATAGAATCAAAACAAAAGATGAAGCGTACAAATTAGCCAGAAAAAGCAGCCTACCAGAGGACTGGGAGAAATTCAGAGTCCAGCAGCGGAAGACAAAGGGCTTAATTAGGAAAGGGAAAATAGATTATGAAAGAAAACTGGCAGGGAACATAAAAACTAACGGCAAAAGCTTTTATAGATATGTGAAGAGAAAAAGATTAGTTAAAACAAATGTAGGTCCCTTACAGTCAGAAACGGGTGAATTGATCATGGGGAACAAGGACATGGCAGACCAATTGAATAACTACTTTGGTTCTGTCTTCACTAAGAAAGACATAAATAATCTGTCGGAAATAGCAGGGGACCGGGGGTCAAATGAGATGGAGGAACTGAGTGAAATCCAGGTTAGCCGAGAAGTGGTGTTAGGTAAATTGAATGGATTAAAGGCCGATAAATCCCCAGGGTCAGATAGGCTGCATCCCAGAGTACTTAAGGAAGTAGCCCCAGAAATAGTGGATGCATTAGTGATAATTTTTCAAAACTCTTTAGATTCTGGAGTAGTTCCTGAGGATTGGAGGGTAGCTAATGTAACACCACTTTTTAAAAAGGGAGGGAGAGAGAAAACGGGGAATTACAGACCAGTTAGTCTAATGTCGGTAGTGGGGAAACTGCTAGAATCAGTTATTAAAGATGGGATAGCAGCACATTTGGAAAGTGGTGAAATCATTGGACAAAGTCAGCATGGATTTACGAAAGGTAAATCATGTCTGACGAATCTTATAGAATTTTTCGAGGATGTAACTAGTAGAGTGGATAAGGGAGAACCAGTGGATGTGTTATATCTGGACTTTCAGAAGGCCTTCGACAATGTCCCAAATAAGAGATTAGTATACAAATTTAAAGCACACGGTATTGGGGGTTCAGTATTGATGTGGATAGAGAACTGGCTGGCAGACAGGAAGCAAAGAATAGGAGTAAACGGGTCCTTTTCACAATGGCAGGCAGTGACTAGTGGGGTACCGCAAGGCTCAGTGCTGGGACCCCAGCTATTTACGATATATATTAATGATTTGGACGAGGGAATTGAATGCAACATCTCCAAGTTTGCGGATGACACGAAGCTGGGGGGCAGTGTTAGCTGTGAGGAGGATGCTAGGATGCTGCAAGGTGACTTGGATAGGCTGGGTGAGTGGGCAAATGCATGGCAGATGCAGTATAATGTGGATAAATGTGAGGTTATCCACTTTGGTGGCAAAAACAGGAAAGTAGACTATTATCTTCCTTAAGTACTCTGGGATGCAGCCTATCTGGCCCTGGGGATTTATCGGCCTTTAATCCATTCAATTTACCTAACACCACTTCCCGGCTAACCTGGATTTCACTCAGTTCCTCCATGTCATTTGACTCCCGGTCCCCTGCTATTTCCGGCAGATTATTTATGTCTTCCTTAGTGAAGACAGAACCAAAGTAGTTATTCAATTGGTCTGCCATGTCCTTGTTCCCCATGATCAATTCACCTGTTTCTGACTGCAAGTCGTTTTAACTAATCTTTTTTTCTTCACATATCTATAAAAACATTTGCAGTCATATTTTATGTTCCCTGCCAGTTTTCTTTCATAATCTATTTTCCCTTTCCTAATTAAGCCCTTTGGACTGGATTTCTCCCAGTCCTCTGTTAGGCTGCTTTTTCTGGCTAATTTGTATGCTTCATCTTTTGTTTTGATACTATCCCTATTATCTTGTTATCCACGGATGCACTACCTTCCCTGATTTATTCTTTTGCCAAACTGGGATGAACAATTGATCAAAAAAGCTCATCAGCGCCTCTACTTCCTGAGAAGATTACGGAGAGTCGGATTGGCAAGGAAGACTCTCTCTAACTTCTACAGGTGCACAGTCGAGAGCATACTGACCGGTGGCATCATGGCTTGGTTCGGCAATTTGAGCGCCCTGGAGAGGAAAAGACTACAAAAAGTAGTAAACACTGCCCAGTCCATCATCGGCTCTGACCTTCCTTCCATCGAGAGGATTTATCGCAGTCGCTGCCTCAAAAAGGCTGGCAGTATCATCAAAGACCCACACCATCCTGGCCACACACTCATCTCCCTGCTACCTTCAGGTAGAAGGTACAGGAGCCTGAAGACTGCAACAACCAGTTTCAGGAATAGCTACTTCCCCACAGCCATCAGGCTATTAAACCTGGCTCGGACAAAACTCTGATTATTAATAACCACTTTCTGTTATCTGCACTTTACCAGTTTATTTATTTATGTGTGTATATATTTATATCATGGTATAGGGACACACTGATCTGTTCTGTAGTCATGCCTACTATGTTCTGTTGTGCTGAAGCAAAGCAAGAATTTCATTGTCCTATACAGGGACACATGACAATAAACTCTCTTGAACTTGAACTTGAACAATTGTTGTAGTTCATCCATGCAGTCTTTAAATGCCTTCCATTGCAGATCCACCGTCAACCCATTAAGAATCAATTGCCAGTCTATCTTGGCCAATTCACGTCTCATACCCTCAAAGTTACCTTTCTTCAAGTTCAGGACCTTTGTTTCTGAATTAACAATGTCACTCTCCATCCTAATGAAGGACTAAACCATATTATGGTCACTCTTGCCCAAGGGCCCACGCACAACAAGACTGCTAGAAAACTATCCCGCATACATTTCAAGAAATCCTCTTCATCAGCACCCTTGCCAATTTGATTCACCCAATCTATATGTAGATTGAAGTCACCCATTATAACTGTTTTACCTTTGTTGCACGCATTTCTAATTTCCTGTTTGATGCCATCCCCAACTCCACTACTACTGTTACGTGGCCTGTACACAACACCCACTAGTGTTTTCTGCCCCTTAGTGTTTCGCAGCTCTACCCATATCGATTCCACATCCTCAAAGCTAATGTCCTTCCTTTCTATTGCGTTAATCTGCTCTCTAACCAGCAACGCTACCCCACCTCCTTTCCCTTCCTGTCTATCCCTCCTGAATATTGAAGGCAGGTACGGGATACTGAGTTGGATGATCAGCCATGATCATATTGAATGGCGGTGCAGGCTCGAAGGGCTGAATGGCCTACTCCTGCACCTATTGTCTATGTTTCCATGTTTCCAGAGCAGACCACCATGCGGAACCTTGCCGAATGCTTTGCTGAAGTCCATGTACACAACATCGACAGCTCTGCCCTCATCAACCTTTTTGGTCACGTCTTCCAAAACCCAATCATATTCCGGAGACACAACCCCCCAAGTACAAACATATGCTGATTATCCCGAATGTGCCCTTGTTCAATTAAGCCTTCTTCTTATCGAGCCTACACGCAAGATTGTTCAGCCAGAGCTGAACTCACTTCTCGGCATCTGCACACAATGGTGTCTGTCTTGTCGCTTCTTGTGCTTCTTGTGCGTGGTGGTGGAAAGATCGGTGGAAACAGGGCCCTTTCCTTGACCCCGTCCATATCAGTGCATGTATATCTTATCTCTCAGAATATCCTCTAGCAATTCACCATCAGTTCCTAAGAGTTTGACATGAATGCATTTATGTAGAGAATGGTGCAGTATTTACTAGACTTTATCTTGCACTAAATGTTATTCCCTTTATCAGTACACTGTGGAAGGCTTGCTTGTGATCAGGTGCAGCCATTTCACTGAATGGGTAGCATGCAACAAAGATGCTTTTCACTATACCTCGGCACACGTGACAAAAATAAAGAATCTAAACTATTATCTGATCTGTTTGGATAGCATGCAAAACAATGCTTAACAATAATCAACCTAAACTTGGCTTAAGCTATGATGAGCATTTGACGGCACTGGGCCTGTACTCGCTGGAGTTTAGATGGATGATGGGGAAACCTCATTGAAACTTACCGAATAGTGAAAGACTTGGATACAGTGGATGTGGAGAGGATGTTTACACTAGTGGGAGAGTCTAGGACCAGAGGCCATAGCTTCAGAATAACAGGAGATGAGGAGGGATTTCTTTAGTCAGATGGTGGTGAATCTGTGGAATTCTTTGCCACAGAAGGCTGTGGAGGCCAAGTCAGTGGATATTTTTAAGGCGGAGATTGATAGATTCTTGATTTGTGCGGGTGTCAGGGGTTATGGGGAGAAGGCAGGAGAATGGGGTGAGGAGGGAGAGATAGATCAGCCATGATTGGATGGCGGAATAGACCTGATGGGTCGAATGGCCTAATTCTGCTCCTACAGGAAGCGAGCGGGCAAGATCATCTCTGACCCCTCTCACCCTGGCCACAAACTCTTTGAATCACTTCCCTCTGGAAGGCGACTCCGGACTGTCAAAGCTGCCACAGCCAGACATAAAAACAGTTTTTATCCACGAGTAGTTGCTCTACTCAACAGCCAAAAATCTGTAGCCTCCCTTTGATCTGGTATTTTATTGGTTCACATGCTTGATCAATGGTGTTTTATCATTAATATAACCATATAATATATAACCATATAACAATTACAGCACGGAAACAGGCCATCTCGACCCCTCTAGTCCGTGCCGAATACATAATCTCCCCTAGTCCCATATACCTGCGCTCAGACCATAACCCTCCATTCCTTTCCCATCCATATAACTATCCAATTTATTTTTAAATGATAAAAACGAACCTGCCTCCACCACCTTCACTGGAAGCTCATTCCACACAGCTACCACTCTCTGAGTAAAGAAGTTCCCCCTCATGTTACCCCTAAACTTCAGTCCCTTAATTCTCAAGTCATGTCCCCTTGTTTGAATCTTCCCTACTCTCAGTGGGAAAAGCTTTTCCACGTCAACTCTGTCTATCCCTCTCATCATTTTAAAAACCCTCTATCAAGTCCCCCCTTAACCTTCTGCGCTCCAAAGAATAAAGCCCTAACTTGTTCAACCTTTCTCTGTAACTTAGTTGCTGAAACCCAGGCAACATTCTAGTAAATCTCCTCTGTACTCTCTCTATTTTGTTGACATCCTTCCTATAATTAGGCGACCAAAATTGTACACCATACTCCAGAATTGGCCTCACCAATGCCTTGTACAATTTTAACATTACATCCCAACTTCTATACTCAATGGTCTGATTTATAAAGGCCAGCACACCAAAAGCTTTCTTTACCACCCTATCTACATGAGATTCCACATTCATGGAACTGTGCACAGTTATTCCCAGGTCCCTCTGTTCACCTACATTCTTCAATTCCCTACCATTTACCATGTACGTCCTATTTAGATTTGTCCTGCCAAGATGTAGCACCTTGGTAATGTTTTATTATTATTAATGTTTAGTGTTTTCTGAGTCATTCGTAACTGTCACTGTATGTCATGTTGTTACTTGTGGGCGGAGCACCAAGGCAAATTCCTTGTATGTGAATACTTGGCCAATAAACATACTTACTTACTTACAACGTATGAACTGAGGAAGTTATGAACCTTCACATTGCGCACAGAGAGAAAGAGTCGACAAGAGGAAAGGTGTTTGATTTAATTTATTAAGGAATTGTAAAAGTCATCGTTAACATACTGATATTATACACAGCTTTAGGTACAACTTCAGCGGGAGTTTTAAACAAAACAAAATTCAAAAATGAAAGAGACCCACAAAAAAGCGAACAATTTCTTAAAACTACGTACAGAGATTGGCACGGTGGAGAAAGGAAGAAGGGGTGTAAGCGGGAGTGTGGGAAGTGGACTCACTGCATGAGAAGGTCAAGCATTTAAACAGATCCTACTGTACAGAATGTAGCAAAACCCACAGACCGCTCAACCCCTTTGATAACTATGTACACACACGGCCTGTGGGAAATTAACAAATTATAAAATGATCAAAGCGCTGGCCTGGACATTCTTACCGATTGAGCCCAGCGTACAGGTACGAAGCATGGAGCCCCCGTGTCTCGAGAGGTGCCACTGTTCTGAAGATAATGCCTCCCATTTTCCCTGCTCAAACTTGCAGGCATTGAACTCAAAACTGATTTGAATTGAATTGAATTGAATTGTATTGAATTGAATGGAATTCAACAGAATTGAATTGAATTGATGGAACTGAATTGAATTCCATAGAATTGCATTGAATTGAATTGCATTGAATTGAATGGAATTCAACAGAAATGAATGGAACTGAATTGAATTCAATGGAATTGCATTGAATTGAATTGCATTGAATTGAATGGAATTCAACAGAAATGAATGGAACTGAATTGAATTCAATGTAATTGCAATGAATTGAATTGAATGGAATTCAACAGAATTGAATGGAACTGAATTAAATTCAATGGAATTGCATTGAAATGAACATCATTGAGTTGAACGGCGTTGAATTGAACAGAATTCAACAGAATTGGAGTGAATTGACTAATTGAATTCAGTGGAATTGAACTGAATTGAATTGCGTTGAATTGAATTCAGTGGAAAAATGGATAATGTATCCATGGAAAAGACTTGAATTGAATTCAATGGAATTGAAATGAATTGAATTGCGTTGAATTGAATTGAAATTAATCGCGTTGAATTGAATTGAATTGAATTGATCTGAATTGAATTCAATGGAATTGACTTGAATTGAATGAATTGAATTGAACGATACAGCGTGGAAACAGGTCCTTTGGCCTACCGAGTCCACACCGACCATCGATCACCCGCTCAAACCAGTGTTATGTTATGTTATCACCACTTTCACTTTAGAATCTAATGAAGGGGTAGACACAAATTGCTGGAGTAACTCCGTGGGACAGGCAGCATCTCTGGTGAGGAAATGGTGATGTTTGTCAAGACCCTCCTTCTGAAGAAGGCCTGAAGAAGGGCCTGGACCCGAAACGTCACCCATTTCTTTATTCCAGAGTTGCTGCCTGTTCCGCTGAGTTACTCCAGCATTTTGTGTCTACCTTCGGTGTAAACCAGAATCTGCAGTTCCTTCCTGCACATCTAATCATGGGTTGTTTAGTTTAATTTAGAGATACAACGTGGAAGGGCCTCTGTAAATTGTCCCCAGTGTGTAGGATATAACTAGTGTAGGGGATGATCGATGGGCCGAAGGGCCTGTGTCCTTGCTGTGTCTCAAAACTAAAACAAACTAAAAACCCCTTCATTCGATGGAAACAGGCCCTTTGGTCCACCAAGTCCACGCCAACCATCCATCACCCGTCCACAACA
The DNA here is from genome assembly GCF_010909765.2 of Amblyraja radiata. Lineage (NCBI taxonomy): Eukaryota > Metazoa > Chordata > Chondrichthyes > Rajiformes > Rajidae > Amblyraja > Amblyraja radiata. The sequence continues at coordinate 184,753,052 of NC_045956.1, forward strand.
CCACTTACAGGTTGTAATCTAATCGAGGGGTGTCCGTTTAGTTTAGAGATACAGCGTAGAAACAGGCCATGCCGTCCAGCATGCCCCATCTACACGAGTCCCACCTGCCCGCATTTTGCCCATATCCCTCTAAACCTGTCCTATTCACCTACCTGTTCAAGTGTCTTTCAAATGTTGTTACTGTCCCTGCATCCACTACTTTCTCTACCATATACCTTGTGTAAAAAAGTTGCCCCTCAGTTTCCAATTCAATCTTTGTCCCCTCACCTTAAACCTATGTCCTTTGGTGTAGTTTAGTTTAGAGATACAGCATGGAAACAGGCCCTTCGACCCACCGGGTCCGCGCCGACCAGCGATCCCCGCACATTAACACTATCCTACACCCACTAGGGACAATTTTTACATTTACACCAAGTCAATTAACCTACAAACCTGCACGTCTTTGGAGTGTGGGAGGAAACCGAAGATCTCGGAGAAAACCCACGCGGGTCATGGGGAGAACGTGCAAACTCCGTACAGACAGCACCCGTAGTCGGGATCGAACCCGGGTCTCCGGCGCTGCATTTGCTGTAAGGCAGCAACTCTACTGCTGAGCCACCGTGATGGCTGATTCTTGATTCCCCTACTCTGGGAGTAAAAGACAGTGAGCGTCTACCCGATCTATTCCTCTCATGATTTTGTGCACCTCTATTCGATCACCCATCCCAGTGATGCTGCCTGTCCCGCTGAGTTACTCCAGCATGTTGTGTCTACTGTTTAATGCTCTATGTTTATCTGCCCACCAGCTTCTGTGTGAAGAAATTGCCCCTCTGATCACTTTTTAATCTTTGTACATCACCGTAAGGCTGTCCTTCTGCAGTTGTACAGGGCCTGAGTGAGACCTGGAGTATTGTGTGCAGTTTTGGCCTCCAAACTTGAGGAAGGACACTCTTGCTATTGGGGGAGTGCAGCGTAGGTGCACCAGGTTAATTCCAGACATTCCTGTCATATGTTGAGAGAATGGAGCGGCTGGGCTTGTATACACTGGAGTTTAGAAGGATGAGAGGGAATCTTAATGAAACATATAAGATTATTAAAGGACTGGACACGCTAGAGGCAGGAAACATGTTCCCGATGTTGGGGGAGTCCAAAACCAGGGGCCACAGTTTACGAATAAGGGGTAAGCCATTTAGAACGGAGATGAGGAAAAACTTTTTCACCCAGAGTTGTGAATCTGTGGAATTCTCTGCCTCAGAAGACAGTGCAGGCCGATTCACTGGATGCTTAGAGTTAGATAGGGCTCTTAAAGATAGCGGAGTCAGGGGATATGGGGAGAAGGCCGGAACGTTGCCTACTTCCTTCGCTCCATAGATGCTGCTGCACCCGCTGAGTTTCTCCAGCATTTTTGTCTACCTTTGATTTTCCAGCATCTGCAGTTCCTTCTTAAACATCATATGCTTATCAGCTCATTCCTGGGATAATTCTCATAAATCTCCTCTGGAGCCAGTACATGCTCAGATACGGGGGCCCAAATTAATCACAGTACTCCAAATGCGGCCTTGAACCGTGTGAATTTTGTAGTCAGCAGGGCAGTACTCTGCATATCGCCAACTTGGACAATTTTACATTTTTTTAATCAAGCCAATTAATCAAACCAATTAACCTACAAGCCTGTGCGTCTTTGGAGTGTGGGAGGAAACCGAAGATCTCGGAGAAAACCCACGCAGTCAGCGGGGAGAACGTGCAAACTCCGTACAGACAGCGCCCGTAGTCGGGATCGAACCCGGGTCTCTGGCGCTGCATTTTTGCTGTAAGGCAGCAACTCAACCGCTGAGCCACCGTGACTGCCCTTGATATAAATGGTAGCATTGAATTTGCCATCCTTCCTACTTGAATGGATCAATCTGAGATGCCTTCAGAAGTACAGAGTCACCAAAATGATTTGGTTTAAATAATAATCCTGCAGTCCATGTCCAAATCCTATCTCAGCTTAGCACTTCGAACAGTGTAGCACAGCACGGGAACAGGCCCTTCGGCCCACAGTGTCTATGCCGAACAATTTGGGTGAACGTACAAGACGATACACTGTAAATGTCTCGATTGTAAACGTATTGTCTTTCTGCTGGCTGGTTAGCACGCAACAAAAGCTTTTCACTGTACCTCGGGACACGTGACAGTGAGCTAAACTAGAAACTGGATCTTCAGCCCATCTAGCCACATCCACATCAGTCCCACTTGCCTGCGTTTGGCCCATACCCCTCTAAACCTGTGCTATCCATGTACCTGTCTAAATGTTTCTTGATCTTTGTGATGGTCCCAGCCTCAACTACCTCCTCCGGCAGCTCGTTCCAAACACCAACCACTCTTTGCATGAAAATGGTTACCCCTCAGGTTCCTATTAAACCATTTCCCCCTCATCTTAAACCTATGTGCCCCAGTTCTCGATTCCCCTAATCTGGGTAAAAATACTCTACTGTGCATCTACCCGATCTATTCCCCTCATGATTTTGTACACCTCTTTTAGTTTAGTTTAGAGACACAGCATGGAAACAGGCCCTTCGGCCCACCGGCACTATCCTACACTCTCTCGACTGTACAGGTCGGAGCGGAGTCAGGGGATATGGGGAGAAGGCAGGATTGTGGATGATCAGCCATGATCACATTGAATGGCGGTACTGGCTCGAAGGGCCGAATGGCCTACTCCTGCACCTATTGTCTATGTTTTCTATGTTGATGATGAATAGGCCCGGACAAGCCAGCGCTGACCTGAGCCAGGGTTACCGTGGCAACGGCAGGCCTTGCATCACCGTCCCAGGGGCTGAGGATGGGGAGCAGGCAGATGCTGCTCCTAATTACAGCCCAAAATCTCAAGTCAGAGACTGGATGTGTGTGTGTGCGTCTCTCTCTCTATATATGTGTGTGTGTGTGGCAGTCTCACTCATTCTCTCTTTGTGTGTTTATTTGTCCGTGAGTGTGTGCGTATGTCTGTGATTGTGTGTGTGTGTGTGTGTGTGTGTGTGATTGTGTGTGTGTGTGTGTCTGTCTCCCTCTCCCTCTCCATTTCCATCTTCATCCCCTCTCTCTCTCTCTCGCTCCCTTCCTCTCTCTCGCCCCCTCCCTCTCCCTCTCCCCCTCTCTCGCTCTCAATCTCCCTCTCTCTCGCTCTCTCTCTCTCTCTGTATGGAAGTGCCTCTGTGTGTATGTGTGTTATTCCACCTGTAGTGTGTTTTGCCACAAGCTGAGGTGACTAGATAATAATTCCCCTGCATTTGAATGCCAGAATTTAGGAAGGAGTGTATAAAATCATGAGAGGTAGACAGACAGAGTCTCTTGCCCAGAGTAGGGGAATCGAGGACCAGAGGACACAGGTTCAAGGTGAAGGGGAAAAGATTTAATAGGAATCTGAGGGGTCACTTTTTCCACACAGAGGGTGGTGGGTGTGTGGAACGAGCTGCCAGAGGAGGTAGTTGAGGCTGGGACTATCGCAACGTTTTAGAAAACAGTTAGACAGGTGCATGGATAGGACAGGTTTAGAGGAGGATATGGACCAAATGTGGACAGGTGGGACTTGTGTAGCTGGGACATTGTTGGCCGGTGTGGGCAAGTTGGGTCGAAGGCCTGTGTCCACACTGTATCATTCTATGACTCTATGAGATGAGGAGGAATTTCTTCAGTCAGAGGGTGGTGAACATGTGGAACTCATTGCCACAGAAGGCTGTGGAGGCCAAGTCAATGGATATTTTTAAGGCAGTGATAGATAGTTTCTTGATTAGTACGGGTGTCAGGGGTTATGGGGAGAAGGCAGGAGGATGGGGTTAGGAGGGAGAGATAGATCAGCCATGATTGAATGGCAGAGTAGACTTGATGGGCTGAATGGCCTAAGCTCCTATAAGCTCAAATCACCTACTGTATGAACCAGTTTTTCTCCGATGGCAAGAATGGAGAACACCCATCACTTCATAGACCGCTGATCCGTACAGCACAGGATCAGGCCCTTCGGCCCACAATGTCTGTGCCGAGCATGATGCCAAGACCAACTTTTATCTGCCTGCACATAGTCAATAGACAATAGACAATAGACAATAGGTGCAGGAGTAGGCCATTCGGCCCTTCGAGCCTGCACCGCCATTCAATGTGATCATGGCTGATCATCCCCAATCAGTACCCCGTTCCTGCCTTCTCCCCACATCCCCTGACTCCGCTATCTTCAAGAGCCCTATCTAACTCTCTCTTGAAAGCATCCAGTGAATCGGCCTCCACTGCCTTCTGAGGCGGAGAATTCCACAGACTCACAACTCATACGGTGAGCGTTTGACAGCAACGGGCCTGTACTCGCTGGAGTTTAGAAGGTTGAGGGGGGAACCTCATTGAAACGTACAGAATAATGAAAGGCCTGGACAGAGTGGATGTGGAGAGGATGTTTCCACTGGTGGGAGAGTCCAGGACCAGAGGTCACAGCCTCAGAATTAAAGGGCGCTCTTTTAGAAAGGAGGTGAGGAGGAACTTCTTTAGTCAGAGGGTAGTTAATGGGCTGGGAGATTGCAACCTTCACGTGATCTGCCCTGTTTCGACGAATGCAATCAACCCGGCGTGTACAATCAAATAAGATCAAATAGAACAAGTTGTCCCACAACTTTAGGCTGTGCACGCCACACACAAGAAGAAGCAGGGCGGTGAATCTGTGGAATTCATTGCCACAGAAAGCTGTGGAGGCCAAGTCGGTGGATATTTTTAAGGCAGAGATAGACAAATTCTTGATTAGAACGGGTGTCAAAGGTTATGGGGAGAAGGCAGGAAAATGGGATTAGGAGGCAGTGATCAGCCATGATTGAATGGTAGAGTAGACTCGATGGGCCGAATGGCCTAATTCTAGTTCTATAACTTGTGAGCGTGAGTCATTTACCCAGAGTAGGGGAATCAAGAACCAGAGGGCAAAGGTTTAAGGTGATGGGGGAAAGATTTATAAGGAACCCGAGGGACAACGTTTTGTTGTACAACCACCCAGTTGTTCGGCATAGACACTATGGGCCGAAGGGCCTGTTTCCGTGCTATACTGTTCTAAGCGCTAAACGAGGGTATGATTTCCACATGGATTGCAGGATTATTATTTCTCCCAATCATTTTGGTGACTCCGTACTTGTGAAAGCCTCAGTTTGATCCATTAAAACGGGCCAAATATAAGGCCTGAAAGTAGACAAAAAATGCTGGAGAAACTCAACGGGTGATGCAGCATCTATGGAGAGAAGGAATAAGCAACGTTTCAGGTTAAGACCCTTCTTCAGACTGATGTCGGGGGGTGGTAGAACGGCCAGTGTGGGAATGGGAAGGAGAGTTGCAGGAAACATGTTCCCGATGTTGGGGGAGTCCAGAACCAGGGGCCACAGTTTAAGAATAAGGAGTAAGCCATTTAGAACGGAGATGAGGAAACACTTTTTCTCACAGAGAGTGGTGAGTCTGTGGAATTCTCTGCCTCAGAGGGCGGTGGAGGCAGGTTCTCTGGATGCTTTCAAGAGAGAGCTAGATAGGGCTCTTAAAAATAGCGGAGTCAGGGGATATGGGGAGAAGGCAGGAACGGGGTACTGATTGGGGATGATCAGCCATGATCACATTAAATGGCGGTGCGGACTCAAAAGGGCCGAATGGCCTATTCCTGCACCTATTGTCTATTGTGGCAGGAATAAGAAAGGAAGAGACTGGCTATGTGGGAGATCTGGAATGGGGAGGGGAGGGGGAGAAAGCAGGGACTACCTGAAATTAGAGAAGTCAATGTTCATACCGCTGGGGTGTAAACTACCCAAGTGAAATATGAGGTGCTGCTCCTCCAATTTGCGGTGGGACTCACTCTGGCCAATGGAGGAGGCCCAGGACAGAACGGCCAGTGTGGGAATGGGAGGGGGAGTTGAAGCACTGAGCCACCGGGAGATCAGGTTGGTTATTGCGAACTGAGCGGAGGTGTTGGGCGAAGCGATCGCCAAGCCTGTGCTTGGTCTCACCGATGTAGAGAAAAATAAAAGGCTTCAAGTTTAACCATATAACCATATAACAATTACAGCACGGAAACAGGCCATCTCGGCCCTACAAGTCCGTGCCAAACAATTATTTTCCCTTAGTCCCACCTGCCTGCACTCATACCATAACCCTCCATTCCCTTCTCATCCATATACCTATCCAATTTATTTTTAAATGATACCAACGAACCTGCCTCCACCACTTCCACTGGAAGCTCATTCCACACAGCTACCACTCTCTGAGTAAAGAAGTTCCCCCTCATGTTACCCCTAAACTTCTGTCCCTTAATTCTGAAGTCGTGTCCTCTTGTTTGAATCTTCCCTATTCTCAAAGTGAAAAGCTTGTCCACATCAACTCTGTCTATCCCTCTCATCATTTTAAAGACCTCTATCAAGTCCCCCCTTAACCTTCTGCGCTCCAGAGAATAAAGACCTAACTTATTCAACCTTTCTCTGTAACTTAGTTGTTGAAACCCAGGCAACATTCTAGTAAATCTCCTCTGTACTCTCTCTATTTTGTTGACATCCTTCCTATAATTGGGCGACCAAAATTGTACCCCATATTCCAGAATTGGTCTCACCAATGCTCTGTACAATTTTAACATTACATCCCAGCTTCTATACTCAATGCTCTGATTTATAAAGGCCAGCATACCAAAAGCTTTCTTTACCACCCTGTCTATATGAGATTCCACCTTCAAGGTTATTCCCAGATCCCTCTGTTCAACTGCATTCTTCAATTCCCTACCATTTACCATGTACGTCCTATTTTGATTTGTCCTACCAAGGTGTAGAGTTTAGCGTTGCCATGGTTTCGAGTTGGTGCCTGTGCGATGTCCAGATTTACTTTCGCATCTGCTAATCAGTTTAGTTTAGAGATACAGCATGGAGACAGGCCCTTCGGCCCACCGAGTCCACGCCGACCATCGATCATCGGTTCACAATAGTTCTAAGTTATGCCACTCTCGCACACACTGGGGACAATTTACAGCCAACAAACCCGCACGTATTTGGAGTGTGGGAGGAAACCGAAGATCTCGGAGAAAACCCACGCAGGTCACGGGGAGAGAACGTACAAACTCCGTACAGACAGCGCCCGTAGTCAGGTTCGAACCCGGATCTCTGGCGCTGTGCGGCAGCACCTGCCTTTAACCCTGTCCCGCTGAGTTACTCCAGCATCTTGTGTTTATCAGCAGCTGCAGTTTGTTTCTACACAGCTTGCAAACCTGCACGCCTTTGGAGTGTGGGAGGAAACCGGAGCGCCCGGAGAAAACCCACGCAGTTCACGGGGAGAGAACGTACAAACTCTGCCCGTAGTTGGGATCGAACCCGGGTCTCTGGCGCCGTGAGGCAGCAACTCTACCGGCTGCGCCCATTTGCTGAGGTCACTTTGGCAACACCTCTCCACAGATATTTTGTACGGTATTTCACAGTGTCATCCATAATGTCCTCCTCTCAACATTTTCCTTTTAAAGGATTGAGGCTTTGGCTTACAAATTGGACACGGCTACTGGGCATATTGCTGACCATCAGCTTCTATAGATGTTACAGATCACATACACATAGTTGCTGCCTCACAGAGCCAGAGACCAGGGTTCGATCCTGACTACGGGTGCTGCGTGCAGGGAGTTTGTGCCTTCTCCCCGTGACCCGAGTGGGTTTTCTCCGGGTGCTCCGGTTTCCTCCCACACTCCAGAAAGACGTGCAGGTTTGTAGGTTCATTGTGTCAGGGGTTATGGGGCGAAGGCAGGAGAATGGGGTTAGGTGGGAGAGATAGATCAGCCACGATTGAATGGTGGAGTAGACTTGATGGGCCGAATGGCCTGATTCTACCACTATTCCTTATGAACTAATTGGCTTGGGTAAATATGGATCCACAGAAGGCTTTTCTTTCCTTCCCATTGCTTCCCTCTCAGGTTCCCGCCCCGCTTTCTTTCTCCTGGGGTCGGAGGGTGAGGGGTCGGAGGGTGAGGGATCGGAGGGTGAGATGTCGGAGGATGAGGGGTCGGAGGGTGAGGGGTCAGCGGGTGAGGGGTCAGTGGGTGAGGGGTCGGAGGGTGAGGGTTGGAGGTTGAGGGGTCAGTGGGTGTGGGGTCGGAGGTTGAGGGGTTGGAGGTTGAGAGGTCGGAGGGTGAGAGGTCGGAGGTTGAGGGGTTGGAGGGTGAGGGGTCGGAGGGTGAGGGGTCGGATGGTGAGGGGTCGGAGGGTGAGGGGTCGGAGGGTGAGGGGTCGGATGGTGAGGGGTCGGAGGGTGAGGGGGTCGGAGGGTGAAGGTTCCGAGGGTGAGGGGTGGGAGGGTGAGGGGTCGGAGGGTGAGGGGTCGGAGGGTGAGGGGTCGGAGGCTGAGGGGTCGGAGGGTGAGGGGTCGGAGGGTGAGGGGTCGGAGGGTGAGGGGTCGGACGGTGAGGGGTCGGAGGGTGAGGGGAGGGTGGAGAAACATGCAGTCCAACTCCATAAATAGACACAAAATGCTGGAGTAACTCAGCGGGCCAGGCTGCATCTCTGGAGAGAAGGAATGGATGACGTTTTGGGTCGAGACCCTTCTTCAGTCTGCTCGATGCCTTAGATTAGAAGACTCATGGACAATCACTGAAAATATCTCAATTGCTTCAGAAATGATCATCCCCTAATGGTCCAGAGGCTTAGTTTGGTTTAGTTTGGAGACACAGTGTGAAGACAGGCCCTTCGGCCCACCGAGTCCGCAGCGGAGAGCGATCCCCGCACATTAACACTATCCCACACACACTGGGGACAATTTGTTTTTACATTTGTACCGAGCCAATTAACCTACAAGCCTGTACGTCTTAGGAGTGGGGGAGGAAACGGAAGTTACTGGAGAAAAACCCAATCAGGTCACGGGGAGAACGCACAAACTCCGTACAGGCAGCACCCGTGGCCAGGATCGAACCTGGGTCTCTGGCGTTGTGAATGCTGCAAGGCAGCAACTCTACCCACTGCGCCACCGTGCCGCCCTGTTGAAACAAAACTATGATAGTGGGGTGAAATATCTTGAACGTTGGGGGAGGGGAGGGGGGGGGAGGGGGGGAGGGAGGATAGGTTGTGGGTGCAAATGATGGAAGGTGTGATTCTGGCATTGCCTCCAGCATGGGCTGCCCGCGTTGTTGAGGCTCCTTGCTTCTCCTGCCGGCTCTTCAAACCTCTTGGCGGCACTATCAGACCGGACATGGCTGGGAAGTGGAGGGAGGAAGAGAAACACACGTTAGACTGCGTGGGAAGCAACCGCAGATCCTGGCGTTGAACCATAGACAGACAGGCGGCATCTTTGGAGAGAAGGAATGGGTGACGCTTCCCGACCCGAAACGTCACACCCGTTCCTCCTCTCCAGAGATGCTGCCTGTCCTGCTGAGTTACTCCAGCATTTTGTGTCTAACTCAGGTTTAAACCAGCTTCTGCAGTTCCTTGCTACATCATTAGATTCACGACAGGTTGGAGAGCTCCCTTCCTCCTCCCAGCTTTCTCCCCCTCCTCCCTCTACAATGGCAAAACAACAACCTCTTGTCGGGACTATCGCAATATTTAAGAAATGATACGATACGATAGACCATTATTTACCCCAGGTGGGAAACCGATCTGCCAACGGTCATCAAAACACAACAAATTGGGGATGTGCAATGATTGGGAATGGGAGACAATAGACAATAGACAATAGGTGCAGGAGGAGGCCATTCGGCCCTTCGAGCCAGCACCACCATTCAATATGATCATAGAAACATAGAAACATAGACAATAGGTGCAGGAGTAGGCCATTCGGGCCCTTCGAGCCTGCACCGCCATTCAATATGATCATGGCTGATCATCCAACTCAGTATCCCGTACCTGCCTTCTCTCCATATCCCCTGATCCCTTTAGCCACAAGGGCCACATCTAACTCCATCTTAATTATAGCCAATGAACTGGCCTCAACTACATTCTGTGGCAGAGAATTCCACAGATTCACCACTCTCTGTGTAAAAAATGTTTTTCTCATCTCAGTCCTAAAAGATTTCCCCTTTAACCTTAAACTGTGACCCCTTGTTCTGGACTTCCCCAACATCGGGAACAATCTTCCTGCATCTAGCCTGTCCAACCCCTTAAGAATTTTGTAAGTTTCTATAAGTTCCCCTCTCAATCATGGCTGATCATCCCCAATCAGTACCCCGTTCCTGCCTTCTCCCCATGTCCCCTGACTCCGCTATTTTTAAGCCCTATCTAGCTCTCTCTTGAAAGCATCCAGAGAACCGGCCTCCACCGCCCTCTGAGGCAGAGAATTCCACAGACTCACCACTCTCTGTGAGAAAAAGTGTTTCCTCGTCTCCGTTCTAAATGGCTTACTCCTTATTCTTAAACTGTGGCCCCTGGTTCGGGGAGGGTTCTTGGTTGTTGCTTTCCTGGTCCTCCAAAAATATTCCAAATGGAATTTAAACTGGAGGTGGCAGTGGGTGGACTGAAGCAAAAAAGGGTACTTGGAAAAGAAGGGCTTCAAAGACCCACGACATCCTGGCCACACACTCACCTCTCCGCTACCATCGGGTAGAAGGTACAGGAGCCTGAAATCTGTTACATTCAGGTTCAGGAATAGCTACTTCCCCACAGCCATCAGGCTATTAAACTCACCAACAAACAGACTCTGATCTGTAACAGCCTATTGAACTTTATCCATTTATTTATGTGTATATTGAACTGAACTGAACTGTTCTCTATTTATGTCTACTATGTTCTGTTGTGCTGCAGCAAGCAAGAATTTCATTGTCCTATCAGGGACACATGATAATAAACTCTCTTGACTTGACTTGACTTGACTTGAGCTACCTTAAATTTAGTTGCGTCTGGGTAAGGGGGGTAAAGGGGGGTTAAGGGAGTCAGTCTGCCTGTGGAAGAAAATTTAAAAATCCTTTACGACTAAATTTTGATTGGAAATGAACAAGGTAACGAAAGGTACACAAAATTGCTGGAGAAACTAAGCGGGTGCAGCAGCATCTATGGAGCGAAGGAAATAGGCGACGTTTCGGGCCGAAACCCTTCTTCAGACTGATGGGGGGTGGGGGGGGGAGAAGGAAGGAAAAGGGGAGGAGGAGGAGCCCGAGGGCGGGCGGATGGGAGGGTGGGAGGAGACAGCTAGAGGGTTGAGGAAGGGGAGGAGACAGCAAGGACTAGCAAAATTGGGAGAATTCAATGTTAATGCCATCCGGACGCAAGGTCCCCAGACGGAATATGAGGTGCTGTTCCTCCAATTTCCGCTGTTGCTCACTCTGGCAATGGAGGAGACCCAGGACAGAGAGGTCGGATTGGGAATGGGAGGGGGAGTTGAAGTGCTGAGCCACCGGGAGTTCAGGTAGGTTATTGTGGACTGAGTGGAGGTGTTCGGCGAAACGATCGCCCAACCTCCGCTTAGTCTCGCCGATGTAAATCAGCTGTAACGAAAGGGTGTGTGGATCTGGCAATTGGCGTCTCTCGTTGACCAGGTGCAGAAGAGGTCCGTGGGAATCGGCTATGTAAGTTTAGACGTATTGCCTTGTGTGTAGGAACGTGTTGGAGGGTGGATGGTAAATGTAAACATGAAATAGTAGAAGGAGATAACGAAGCTTGTTTTTTTTCTGTGGGAAATTACAGTAGATAGATAGATAGATAGATATAATTTTATTGCCACACAACCAGGGTCGGTTGAATTTGGGTTGTCAGTAGACCACCTACCGCCAGTACAGTAGAAATGTTACTGTAGATGGGGGGGGGGGCTCATGATTGGCTCGGAGAGGGGATGGTGGCGCGGCCCACCTAAAAGGTGAGATAGAATAATGTCAAGGTGCTGTGTTTGACTTGTATTAACCATCTGTTGTTGAATAAGATTAACTTCGATAAAAAGTATGTTACGACTAATGAAATAATTGATACCCATGCGGTCGATAGTATATTTTCGTATTTAGTTGTATCTAACAAAAAAACAAAAGTTGTTTACTGCACAGTATAACTGCCGGCTAATTCTGGTGTGAAGTCAGAGAACTGGTGAGCAGTTAACTGCTGCCATCTCTCCATGATATCATGCAATTAAGCCTCTTGAAGCAAAGTCTCCGCTTTTCATTTTCCTTTAATTTCCCTCTAGATTAATGTTTTCCACTCTACCCCACAGAAGGGGGAGGAGTTGTACAGTTTGATCGCCACATGGGAAGAAGGATCTCCTGTGGCGTTCTGTGCTGCATCTTGGTGGAACCAGTCTGCTGCTGAAGGTGCTCCTCAGGTTGAGAAAACATTTAGACAGGTACATGGATCGGACAGGTTTGGAAGGATATGGGCCAAATGCAGGCAGGTGGGTTTAGTGTAGATGGGACATATTGGTCGGTGTGGGCAGGCTGGGCTGAAGGGCCTGTTTCCATGCTGTGTATGTCATATTATCTCTTCTCAAGAGTCACCAGAGCCAAGAGTGTTTTATTGTCATATGTACTCAAATGTATGTCGGGGACCGCCTGTGTGTCAGATCTGTTTGGACAGCATGCAAAACAAGACTGCACCTAGAGTCAAAGAGTGATACGGCGTGTAAACAGGCCCTTGGTCCCAACCTGCCCACGCCGCCCAACATCTCCCAGCTACACTAGTCCCAACCTGCCCGCGTTTGGTCAAAGCTGCCACAGTCAGACATAAAAACAGTTGTTTTCCCCACGAGTAGTAGCTCTACTCACTAACCAAAAACCTGTAGCCTCCTTTTCATTTAATTCACATGTTTAATCGATAATGTTTTATTATTAATGTTTAATGTTTTATGAGTCATTCCTAACTCTCAATGTATGTCATGTTGTCACTTGCGGGCGGAGCACCAAGGCAAATTCCTTGTATGTGAATACTTGGCCAATAAACTTATTCATTCATTCACCCCTCCAAACCTGTCAATAGACAATAGACAATAGGTGCAGGAGTAGGCCATTCGGCCCTTCGAGCCAGCACCGCCATTCAATGTGGTCATGGCTGATCATCCCCAATCAGTACCCCGTTCCTGCCTTCTTCCCATATCCCCTGACTCCGCTATCTTTAAGAGCTCTATCTAACTCTCTCTTGAAAGCATCGAGAGAATTGCCCTCCACTGCCCTCTGAGGCAGAGAATTCCACAGATTCACAACTCTTTGGGTGAAAACGTTTTTCCTGTCCTATCCATGGACCTGTCTGTTTCTTAAACATTGGGATAGTCCCAGCCTCAACTACCTTTCACACTTTGTGTGAAAAAGTTACCCCTCAAGTTCCTATTAAATCTTTTCCCCTTCACCTTAAACCCATGTCCTCTGGTCCTCGATTCCCCTACTCTGGGCAAGAGACTCTGTGCATCTACCCGATCTATTCCTCTCATGATTTTGTACACCTCTATAAGATCACCCCTCATCCTCCTGCGCTCCATGGAATAGAACAGCTCAGACCCTGGTAAAGCATCCTGGTAGATCTTCTCTGCACCCTTTCCAGCTTGACAACACCTACTCCTATAACAGGCTGACCGAAACTGAACACATTATTCTAAATACGGCATAAACCTAGGTCTTTTAGTTCTCGATTCCCTTACTCTGGGTAAAAGACTGTGCATCTACCCAATCTATTCCTCTCATGATTTTGTACACCTCTTTCAGTTTGGTTCAGTTAGGTAGAGAGGGAGCGCGATAACTGGCCCTTCAGCCCACCGAGTCCTCGCCGACCAGTGATCCCCGCACACCAACGCTATCCGAGGGACAATTTACACTTATACCAAGCCAATTGGGTTTCGGCCCGAAACGTCGCCTATTTCCTTCGCTCCATAGATGCTGCTGCACCCGCTGAGTTTCTCCAGCAATTTTGTGTACCTGTCCTACAAACCTGTCCGTCTTTGGAGACGTCTGTGTGCCTCTATAAGATCACCCCTCATCCTCCTGGGCTCCAAGGGAATAAAGTCCCAAATGTCGACCTGTGGACAAGGGATAAAGACCTCGGTACAGGTGACAATGGTAAACATAGAAACATAGACAATAGGTGCAGGAGTTCAACCCTTCGTGCCAGCACCGCCATTCAATGATCATCCAAAATCAGTACCCCGTTCCTGCTTTCTCCCCATATTATCCCTTGATTCCATTAGCCCTAAGAGCTAAATCTAACTCTCTCTTGAAAACATCCAGTGAATCGGCCTCCACTGCCCTCTGTGGCAGAGAATTCCACAGATTCACAACTCTCTGGGTGAAACTCTCTCAGTCCTAAATGGCCTACCCCTTATTCTTACACCATGGTCCCTGGTTCTGGACTCCCCCATGTTTCCTGCATCTAGCCTGTCCAATCCCTTAAGTTTCTACCAGATATCCTCTCATCCTTATAAATTCCAGTGAATACAAGCCCAGTCCACCCATTCTCTCAGTATATGACAGTCCCGCCATCCCGGGAATTAACCTTGTAAACCTACGCTGCACCCCCTCAATAGCAAGAATGTCCTTCCTCAAATTAGGGGACCAAAACTGCACACAATACTCCAGGTGTGGTCTCACTGGGGCCCTGTACAACTGCAGCAGGTCCTCCTTGCTCCTATACTCAGATCCTCTTGCTACGAAGGCCAGCATGCCATTAGCTTCCTTCACTGCCTGCTGAAGCTGATGAGTGGTGGATGGTGTGAGCTCACCTTGCATGCTGTTCCCAGTGGAGCCGGTGCAGGTGGGGGGAGGTGATGCCTGGGGCCGCACCACGGGGGCGAACGCACTCTTCTGTTTGACTGCGGAGACGACACAGAGAGGAACGAGTGAGAGAGTGACTGCGGTGGACACACTCGCCGAGAGAGAGATCAACTCAACTTGACATATTGAAAGAAAAGGGCCTGTCCCACCAGCATGCGACTGCATGCGTCTAGCACGACCAAACGTGGTCGCTTGAGGCGTACGGCCTCGCGGGGCCGGTCCCACTTCGATCGGCGGAGCCGTATGGAGTTGTGCGGGGCTGGTCCCGACATCGCGCGGGGCTCCAAAATTCGCACTGTCCGAAAATTCCGCGCCTCAACGGCCTGTCGGCCCGCAGCCGCATTGAGGCCGTACGCAGCGTCTCGACGGACGTACGCAGCGTCTTGACGTCGTACGCAGAGTCTTGACGGCGTACGCCTAGCGCGTGGCGTTGCGCGATGACATCACCGCCCGACGCCGTGCGACGCCCAAATTCAGTCGGCCCGCCTCCTGCCCAGCTGATTGGTGAGTTTGACGTAAATTACGTCACGCGCGAACTTTGCGCGAACTTACCGCGAACTAAGTGCGAACTCCGCTTCCGTTTGGTCGCGCTAGACGCGTGCAATCGCATGCTGGTGGGACAGGCCCTTAACGGCAAGAAAGCTGGCCCTGCGGCACACCGAGCCCGCGCCTACCAGCGATCACCGGTTCACAGTGAGTTCTATATTCAGTTTAGAGATACGGTGAGGAAACAGGCCCTTCAGCCCACACAGTCCGTGCCGACCATCGCATCGATCACCCATTCACACCAGAGATACGTGGAAACAGGCCCTTCGGCCCACCGTATCCGTGCCAACCAGCGATCACCCATTCACAACTGTTTCTATGTTTTTTTCAGTGTAGTTTAGTTTAGAGATACAGCACAAAAACAGGCCCTTCGGCCCACCGGGTCCGCACCGACCCGCGATCTCATTGACAACCAACTCTTTGCTTGGTTTAGAGATAAATGGAAACAGGCCCTTCAGCTCATGGAGACCACTCTCCCAAACACTCATTACACATGACGGGCAATTTCCAGAGGGACCATTAACTAAACATCTAGTTCTATGTTTAGTTTAGAGATACAGCGCGGAGACAGGCCCTTCGGCCCACTGAGTCCACACAGACCATCAATCATCCATTCACACCAGTTCTATGTTTAGTTCAGAGCTTTAATGGGGAAACAGGCCCTTCGGCCCACCAACCATCAATCACCTGTTCACAACTAGTTTGATGTTTATATACATGTTCATAAATGATAGGAGCAGAATTAGGCCATTCGGCCCATCAAGTCTACTCCGCCATTCAATCATGGCTGACCTATCTCTCCTAACCCCATTCTCCTGCCTTCTCCCCATCACCCCTGACACCCGCGCTAATCAAGAATCTGTCTATCTCTGCCTCAAAAATATCACTGACTTGGCCTCCGCAGCCTTCTGTGGCAAAGAATTCCACAGATTCACCACCCTCTGACTAAAGAAATTCCTCCTTCCTAAAAAAACGTCCTTTTATTCTGAGGCTGTGACCTCTAGTCCTAGACTCTCCCACTAGTGGAAACATCCTCTCCACATCCACTCTATCCAAGCCTTTCACTATTCGGTAGTTCACTATTCACTTTTCAATGAGGTGCCCTCTCATCCTTCTAAACTCCAGCGAGTACAGGCCCAGTGTCGTCAAACGCTCATCATAGGTTAACCCACTCATTCCTGGGATCATTCTTGTAAACCTCCTCTGGACCCTCTCCAGAGCCAGCACATCCTTCCTCAGATACGGGGCCCAAAATTGCTCACAATATTCCAAATGCGGCCGAACCAGCGTCTTATAGAGCCTCAGCATTACATCCCTGTTTTAGTATTCTAGTTATATTATAATTCTACATTCTAGGTAGAGCTCGCTCACTGCAGATGTTGATTGGTCACACTCCACGACAACGAGTGGGGGGGGGGGGGGGGGAGTCGGATCGGGGGGGGGGGGGGGTGGGTGCATCGGAGAGAGAGAGGGGGGGTTGGAGAGAGAGGGGGGGGGGTCGGATTTGGGACTACATTGAACACTCTGTAACTATGTCAGTGCCCTTTAAGTGGCCCCTCTTTGCATACCTTGTGAATCTCACTGTGATACGCATTGTCACATGTGATAATTAAGTATCATTCACTCATTCATTCATTCATTCTGTCCTGGGGTAAGCAATGCTCGTGCCAACTCCTTGCTGACTTACTGGCGTAGGGAGAGTTGGCGGTGGAGCCGTTGAGGAAGTTTGGGGAGCCCGGTATGCCCAGGTTGCCCATGGCGCTGCCACCGTAGCCGTTCATGCTGCCGCTGCCATAGCCGCCCTGCTGCGGCGTCGAGCTGCTCACGTAGCCCCGTGGGGAGACACTGTTGGTGTTGCGGGAGTAACCTGCGGGAGAGAGGGCAGCGTCAGGCATGGGGGGCACACACACACTCACACCGACACACACTCACACCGACACACACTCACACCAACACACACTCACACCGACACACACTCACACTCACACCAACACACTCACACCAACACACACTCACACCCACACACACACACACACACACTCACACTCACACCAACACACACTCACACCGACACACACTCACACCGACACACACTCACACCGACACACACTCACTTCAACACACACTCACACCAACACACTCACACCAACACACACTCACACCAACACACACTCACTTCAACACACACTCACACCAACACACACTCACACCGACACACACTCACACCAACACACACTCACACCAACACACACTCACACCGACACACACTCACACACACCAACACACACTCACACACACCAACACACACTCACACCAACACACACACACACTCACACCAACCCACACTCACACCAACACACACTCACACCAACACACACACACACTCACACCAACACACACTCACACCCACACACACTCACACCAACGCACTCACCGATACACACTCACACCGACACACACTCACTTCAACACACACTCACACCAACACACTCACACCAACACACACTCACACCAACACACACTCACTTCAACACACACTCACACCAACACACACTCACACCGACACACACTCACACCAACACACACTCACACCAACACACACACACCGACACACACTCACACACACCAACACACACTCACACACACCAACACACACTCACACCAACACACACTCACTCACACACACTCACACCAACACACACTCACACCAACACACACTAACATCAACACACACACACACACTCACACCAACACACACTCACACCCACACACACTCACACCAACGCACTCACACCGATACACACTCACACCGACACACACTCACTTCAACACACACTCACTTCAACACACACTCACACCAACACACACTCACACCAACACTCACTCACACCGACACACGCTCACACCAACACACTCACACCAATACACACTCACTCACACACACCAACACACACTCACACCAACACACTCACACTCAGGCCAACACACACACGCACTCACACCAACTCCAACACACACTCACACACACACCAACACACACTCACACTCACACCGACACACACCAACAGACACACACCAACTCACACCTACACACACACACACTCACACACCAACACACTCACGCACTCACATCAACACACACATACTCACACCAACACACGGTCACACACTCACATGCAAACAGACACACATGGTCACGCACACACACACGCTTGCACACACACACATGCACACATGGTCACAGACACACATGGTCACGCACACACACACGCACTCACACACACATATGGTCACACGTGCTCACACTCATACACACACACATCACATATACAAAATCACACACTCACACACTCACAAACACACATACGCATACTCACACACACACACACATACGCATACTCACACACACACACACATACGCATACTCACACACACACGCACACACATATATATATAAACACGCACAAACACACACATATAAACACACACATAAACACCATCTGTGATAAGTGAAAAGAGCAAGGGTGGGGAATGCCCGCCTTGCTCAGCCCGCGTGGACCTACCTGATCTCCCGGTTTCCAAACACTTCACAAGAAAGACTGGATAGACTTGGTTTATACTCTCTAGAATTTAGGAGATTGAGAGGGGATGTTATAGAAACTTACAAAATTCTTAAGGGGTTGGACAGGCTAGATGCAGGAAGATTGCTCCCGATGTTGGGGAAGTCCAGGACAAGGGGTCACAGCTTAAGGATAAGGGGGAAATCCTTTAAAACCGAGATGAGAAGAACTTTTTTCACACAGAGAGTGGTGAATCTCTGGAACTCTCTGCCACAGAGGGTAGTCGAGGCCAGTTCATTGGCTATATTTAAGAGGGAGTTAGATGTGGCCCTTGTGGCTAAGGGGATCAGAGGGTATGGAGAGAAGGCAGGTACGGGATACTGAGTTGGATGATCAGCCATGATCATATTGAATGGCGGTGCAGGCTCGAAGGGCCGAATGGCCTACTCCTGCACCTATTGTCTATGTTTCTATGTTTCTATGTTTCTATGTTTCAACTCCCCCTCCCATCCCCAAACTGACCTTTCTGTCCTGGGCCTCCTCCACTGTCAGAGTGAGGCCCAGCGCCAATTGGAGGAACAGCACCTTGGGCAGCTTACACCCCAGCGGTATGAACATTGACTTCTCTAACTACAAGTAACCCTTGCTTTCCCTCTCTCTCTATCCATCCCCCACCCATCGTCCCAGCTTCAAAGTCGTCTTGTTGAGTCTCATTGTCTGTAACTCGTTTTCACCCAGCCCACAGCTGACAACGGCCTGTTTCCTTTATCAGCGTTACATGTTTGCATATCTTTCATTCATTTGTTCCATATCTCTCCACATCACCGTCTATATCTCTCGTTTCCCTTATCCCCAGACTCTCAGTCTGAAGAAAGGTTTCCTACTCTCCAGAGATGCTGCCTGACCCGTTGAGTTACTCCAGCTTTATGTTTTGTTTAGTTTATAGATGCAGCACGGAAACAGGCCCTTCGGCCCACCAGGTGCGAGCCGACCTGCTAACACTATTCAGAATTAAACGACGGTCTTTTAGGAAGGAGATGAGGAGAATTTCTTTAGTCAGAGGGTGGTGAATCTGTTGAATTATTTGCCACAGAAGGCTGTGGAGGCCAAGTCAGTGGATATTTTTAAGGCAGATAGCATCTTGATTAGTACGGGTGTCAGAGGTTATGGGGAGAAGGCAGGAGAATTGGGTTGGGAGGGAAAGATAGATCAGCCACGATTAAATGGCGGAGTAGACTTGATGGGCCGAATGGCCTAATTCTACTCCTATTCCTTATGACCTTATGACTATCTTACACACAATAGTGGACGAGAGGGGGGCTGGGGTGGATGGGAGTATCAAACCTTGGTCGCTGGCCTGCGAAGTCTCCGAGATGTTGACGGCTAATTGGCCACCGAAGGAGTTCACCCCCATCATGCCGGCGTGCCCGGAGGCGGTGCCCAGCAGCGGCAGCTGGTTGTGGCTCCGCGGAACGCTGTACAGAGCTTCTGCGATGTCCGCGGCCCTCTTCAGGATGATCTCCTGCCGGGAAAATTCACAAGGAGAACATAAATTGTGGAAACAAGCCAACCGCAAGATCCAAAATGGTGGCACGCCCAGGGTGGCACGGTGGCGCAGCGGTAGAGTTGCTGCCTCACACCGCCAGCGACCCTGACTACAGATGCTTGCTTATACGTTCCCCCCGTGACCTGCGTGGGTTTTATAAACAATAGACAATTGGTGCAGGAGGAGGCCATTCGGCCCTTCGAGCCAGCACCGCCATTCAATGTGATCATGGCTGATCATCCCCAATCAGTACCCCGTTCCTGCCTTCTCTCCATATCCCCTGACTCCTCTATCTTTAAGAGCCCTATCTAGCTCTCTCTTGAAAGTATCCAGAGAACCTGCCTCCACCGCCCTCTGTGGCAGTGAGTTCCACAGATTCACCACTCTCTGTGTGAAAAATGTTTTCCTCATCTCGGTCCTAAAAGATTTCCCCCCTTATCCTTAAACTGTGACCCCTTGTTCTGGACTTCCCCAACATCGGGAACAATCTTCCTGCATCTAGCCTGTCCAACCCCTTAAGGATTTTATAAGTTTCTATAATTTCTATATTACGTCTATCATGTATCTGTACACTGCGGACAGCCTGATTGTAAGAATTTTGTAAGTTTCTATAAGAACTTTTGGAAGACATTTGGACAGGCACATGGATAGGAAAGGTTTGGAGGAATATGGGCCAAACGCAAGTAAATGGGACTAGCATTGGGGAGGCATTTTGGCCGGAAGGGGTGGGATGGGCCGAAGGGCCTGTTTGTCTCCTCAGAGCCTACTCCAGTAACGTGCAGGAAGGAACTGCAGAGGAAGGGTCTCGACCCGAAACGTCACCAATTCCTTTTCCTCCAGAGATGCTGCCTGACCCGCTGAGTTGATCCAGCACTTTGTTTCTCACTCTGGTAGTAACGGGCTCATTGTTATTTTCCTACCTGGTTGGTGTGCGGCATTCCGTACAAGGCTTCCACCAAGTCAGCAGCCCTCTTCAGCAGAACCTCCTGCAAGGAACAAACATGAAGTGGTAAAGAAAGTGTCCGGGTTACGTTCTGCTCTTTGTGTATGGCCACCGGTAAAATGACAGAACGACTGAGCCTGATTGAGGGATGGGTGAAATTTGGGGTGGCGCAGCGGTAGAGTTGCTGCCTCACAGCGCAGGAGACCCGGGTCGAATCCCGACCACGGGCGCTGTCTGTACGGAGTTTGCACGTTCTCCCCGTGACCCGCGTGGGTTTTCTCCGAGATCTTCGGTTTCCTCCCACACTCCAAAGACGTTCAGGTTTGAAGGTTAATTGGCTCCTGAAAATTGTAAATTGTCCCGAGTGTGTGTGTGTGTGTAGGAGAGTGTTAATGTGCGGGGATCGCAGGTCGGTGCGGATATGATGGGTCGAAGGGCCTGTTTCGCACTGTATCTTTAAACTAAACTAAACTAAACTAAGCCTTTTAGTTTAGCCTAGTTTAGATTAGTTTATTGTCACGTGTACCGAGGTACAGTCAAAAGCTTCTGTTGCGTGCTAACCAGTCAGCGGAAAGACAACACATGATAGAGGTGATATAGAAATTATAGAAACTTATAAAATTCTTAAGGGGTTGGACAGGCTAGATGCAGGAAGATTGTTCCCGATGTTGGGGAAGTCCAGAACAAGGGGTCACAGTTTAAGGATAAGGGGGAAATCTTTTAGGACCGAGATGAGAAAAACATTTTTCACACAGAGAGTGGTGAATCTGTGGGATTCTCTGCCACAGAAGGTAGTTGAGGCCAGTTCATTGGCTATATTTAAGAGGGAGTTAGATGTGGCCCTTGTGGCTAAAGGGATCAGGGGGTATGGAGAGAAGGCAGGTACAGGATACTGAGTTGGATGATCAGCCATGATCGTATTGAATGGCGGTGCAGGCTCGAAGGGCCGAATGGCCTACTCCTGCACCTATTGTCTATGAATAACATGTATAACACTTAGTGCAAGATAAAGCCAGCAAAGTCCGATGGAGTCAATGGAAGGGAGGTTGGTTTGCATGATGGTTTGGGCTGCGTCCACAATTCCCTGGAATTTCTTGCTGGTCTTGGAGGGAGCTGTTCCCAAACCTAAACGGATCATGGATTGAAACTGTTCAAGAAGGAACTGCAGATGCTGGAAAATCGAAGGTAGACAAAATTGCTGGAGAAACTCAGCTGGTGCAGCAGCATCTGTGGAGGTTGTTGGAGGAGCAGATGAAATGACAGAGAGTGGGTGGGTTAGCATGGTGGGGCAGCGGTAGAGTTGCTGCCTCACAGCGCCGGGGACCCGGGTTCGATCCTGACTACGGGTGCTGTCTGTACGGAGTTTGTACGTTCTCTCCCCGTGACCTGGGTGGGTTTCCTCCGGGTGCTCTGGTTTCCTCCCACACTCCAAAGACGTACAGGTTCACAGGTTAATAGGCTTTGGTCAAGAATTGTAAATTGTCCCCAGTGTGTATAGGATAGTGTTAATATAGGAAATAGACAATAGGTGTGGGAGGAGGCCATTTGGCCCTTCGAGCCAGCACCGCCATTTATTGTGATCATGGCTGATCTTTGATGCAGGCTCCAACATTGGGAAGACCCTCTCCCTCTCTCTCCCTCTCCTTCTCCATCTCTCCCTCTCTCGCTCTCCCTCACCCCTCGCTCTCCCTCTCCATCTCCCTCTCCCTCCCCCCCTCTCCCTCTCCCTCTCTCTCCTTCTCTCTCTCCATCTCTCTCTCCCACTCTATCTCCCTC